>NW_028241135.1:15000-42500 GCF_964263255.1 Lissotriton vulgaris | reverse complement strand
AATTTTAAACTAGTAAACAAATGCCAAAACTCAAACAAAGGCTATGTCGCAGTAAACATCTGGAGTCTGGCAATATCAAATGTGGTCGTTCATACAGATTGTATTCAGCGCAATTAATTATGTAATATTAGCCCCTTTGCCGTTGGGCTAATTCCCCGTGCGGGGAGGCGAGGGGGGGCCGTGCACAGCCCTGCGGTGCTCGTGACGATCTCAGCTCGTCACGCTGCACGGTGGCGCTGTGCTCATACGAGCTGAGCTCGTCATGACCATGCCCGTTTCTTAGAACGCTCAGCACAGCAGGGGAATTATCCCCGCATGGGAGCGCCGTGGCCTTCATGATAAACTCAGCTCGTCATGAGCACAGCACCACTGTGCCTCATGAGGAGCTGAGCTAGTCATGAAGGTGTTAGTGCAGGATTAAATCTGTTGGTTAAAAAAAACAAAATTATTTTGTAATCCTTTCTCTTAGGACCATAAATATGGTTTGTTTAGTGGGCAGGTACATGCAAGCTCTGTGGGGTATGATTTGAAATATTGCTGGTGGTGCAGAGGCCTAAGGCATTCTCTAGCTCAAGCAACTCATTATGGTCCTGGTGCAGAAAAAACATGTAATCCTTGTGGGAGCCGGGATACTACCAAATGCCTTGGCAGGGCTGTTGTCAAGAATGCCATGCTTAGAGGGCATCTATGGATGAGTCTGACTGGATTTTCTGCAGATAGGATGCTGTGCCAGACTCTTTGGTAGGGGGAAGCAGATTCTGTATACACCTTGGTGCCAGTAAAAACATCTCCCCATCATTTAAGCAATTCAGAGATTGGTGATTGGAGAATGTGGTGACTAGACTATAGGCACTATAAACCTTTCCAACCAATGGTTCAGCAGACAGTGCACTTTTTTGGGGTATGAGACTCCCCTCAGAGCAGCAAGGTCTGTAATCTTCCAATTCCCATGCCCTTGCTGTAGTGGCTGCCAAACCTCCTAAACTTGCACTTAGCAGCTCATGTCATGCCAGTGGACGAGGTAGCATTCTACATTCCCTCCACGGCTGGAGATCCATTGCACCAGACAAATTGTTCAAGATCATTTAAAGGGGCAACACCCTTTCCTTTATTTCCTCCACATTATATCTTCCTCCCACACCAAAATGAACTTCGGAGGAGTACTTGACCATCCTAACACAGAAGGTAAATCTTAAATGCTCCAAGGATGTCATTGAACGAGCACTGACCCTGCTGCTTTCTCATCACCTAAAAAGGATGGGCCTCTGCCTGTTAAATTCCTTTGTGGAAAACACATTCTAATGCTTGCTCAGATACTATATGCCATGGACCCATGAATATGGATGGTACAGGAAGCATACCAGTCCTGCAGTCCCAAAGGTTTTTTGTGGAGTTCTTTGTGGGCCAGGAACACTGTGTTCGAGGCATATGAGCTGCAGATTACACACTGTGCATAAATGGCCACCTAGTGTTGGGCCCGGATGTTTGCAGTTTGTTTTTGTTCTAGAAAGTCTTTGGAAGTCACAGGATAGGTGACTCCTCCTTTGGATCATACCGGCCATGGGCATCGGGTCCATCCCAGATTTTTCTTCCGCTACTGGCTCGGATGTGTTTCCAGCGCTCCGTGTTGGAACAGATTTCCTTCGGTGCGCAATCTTCACCAGCTTCGGTATTGTTTCGAACGCGTTTACAGTCGACGCTACTCTTCAACTCTGAAGTCTTCGATTCCGGTAGTCTACGAAGGCCTTCGGGCCTACCTAGGCCTCAACTTCCAGCTCATGGAAAGGACGCCATTTAAAAAGTGTCTTCAATGTGGGTCGACGTTTCCCCACACAGACCTACATGAGGTGTGTAACCTTTGCTTCTCCCCAGAGCACGAGGCCAAAGACTGTTCTGCTTGTGCCTCTTTCCGCTCCAAGAAGACAATCCGGGACCGAAGAGCTAGGAGAACAATGGCTCGTTCATCAGCTCCGATTCCAGACGACATCTTCCAAGAGGGTGTTGACGTCCCAGAACATCATGGCGTCGACAGCAACTCCGAGGCCCAAGATTCTGAAGTCTAGGACATCACTCCAGCACGGCGGGTCGTAAGTTAGACCGTCGACCCCAAAACTTCCATGACACATTAAAAAAAGGCTTCGGTCACACCCTCGCCGTCCGGCTCTGGTGCACACCGGGACACTGCTTCGACTGCCACAGCTCAGGCTTGGCTAAGAAGCTCACTAAGCCTTCTGGCGACTCTGGCTCGAGTCTGCCTGCCCACGGTGCCGGCGCACACCTACCGGCACCGAAAAAGAAATCATCTGCCTCCGCGCCGGTCGAAAAAATTGGTGCCGAAGCCCAGTGTTAGCCCCTCTGCACCGAAACCAAGATCGTACCCAAGCAAACCCGCTTCGAAGTCGAAAAGGTCATCGTAGCCGAAAAAACAACCGGATCCGAAAAAATCATCGAAGCCAACAAAACAATCTGAGCCGAAGAAGGCTCATACTTCTCCGACTAAAGACACTGCCAAACAACAAGCTTCAAAGACAAAAGAAGCTCCCAGCTCAGTGCCGAGAAAGCCCTCCGCACCAAAAGATCCGCCTCCTGCAGAGTTCTTATTTCATCCAGACCCTGCACATCCAACCACTGGTCGACTAACTAGTTAAAAAAAAAAAGACCACTGGATACACCTACACCGGCTCCTTATCTAAAGGAGGACATGCTACCTCTCCTCTAAGGATTCCTTCTCCTCATCCTCCCCATCCTCCATCACGGTCTCGTCCCCTGCCACAGAACTCCCCTACATCTGTCATCATACTAGATGATGACAACAGGGATGATAGCTCTGACGACACAGGGGGTGATGCAGATAGTGAGCTACTAGATCACTCTATTTCTCTGGGCTCACCTGAGCCTTGGAATGATTACAATACCCCAGACGTACCGAACGTTCTTCAAGACGACATATATCCCTCTAGGCCTTCCCCACCAGAAGACACTATGGGATTTAATCAGCTAGTACACAGGGCTGCACAATACCATGGGGTTGACCTACATACTGACCCTGTAGAAGAGAACTTCCTAATGGATACCTTTGATAATTCACAAAGGTCCTCCGCTGCCGAGACCCGCTGCTCCATCTCCCCCATCCGGGCCTTCTGTTTCTCTAATTGTGAGGACATGTGGTCCAACCCATGGTTCACCGCTGGCATCGCGCCTTCAATTGACTGCAACGTGCGCTGCATTGGCACTAACGTGGCCTCGAGCGAGGGAGGGCCATCAGTGTGTACATCGGTCTGAGTCTGAAGCCGCCCTCTGCGGTGTCTTGGGAGCCCTGCGGGACTTCAAAATCAGGCGTGATTAGTCTTATCCGTTCTCCCCATAGTAGAGAATGTAATTGGTCGTGCGCAGTTTGGTGTAAGAGGAAACAGAAACTGGGGCACCGCAGCCGATAGTACTCCAAACAGTCAAGCGCCCGATGGGACCAGATAGTAGCCAACTTCAGGCCCGATCCCTAGTACACAGCAATAAACCAGGGCACACCCCCCCCCCCCCCCCCCCCCCCCCGGAGTACCTCACAGCTGAAGTACACCGGTCTGCCCCGCAGGCCTCAGGGCGATTCAGACACCGCGTCACCCAGCCTTCAGTTCCATGCCCCCACTCAGCTGCTCCGATGTACACCCCACACGGGCAGTTGGCGCACAAATATGGGTTCCTCACAGGCGAAAACTGCGTGTTTGCTTACAAATTGCGCTGATTTTCACACTTGGACCCAGGTCACCGTATCTCTACACGCTCTCTGGGGAGAATCGGCACATCAGTAACATTGTGCAGGCAATGATAAAGAAGCGGTGGCCCACCACTCCAGTAAGGCCAAGGGGGAACCCCCCGAGGAAGGCCCACTCCGTGCTCTTTCCACCGGAGCTCCAGCCACCTACACCACGTCTGCCCCACAGCGGTAGGTTGAGGCTGGTATTGGGTGATCCCTGACGTCCCCGCATGCAGTCTCTTCTGTCTTCAGGCCCTCGCGCAGCTCCCACAGAGAGTACAGCTCTCCCGCCCGGCGCACCCCCCTAACCAGGTCCCGCGCCGGCCGCAGCTCACAGGACCCGGCGAGCACCAGGGCCCGGATCCGCCTCTGCGACCCGGGCCTCAGTCATGCCCTGGCCCCACTTACCGCCGACGAGCGCCAGACAGAGGGGACGCCCCAGCCTCACCGCCGACAGAGGCCTCTTCCAACTGCAACGCGGGTCACTATCCGGGCCCGCCAGCATCGAAGCCCGTAGGCCGAACCGCCACTCGTCTCGGCTGGGCCGCTCTTAACCCGTTACCGAGCACAAGGGAGGACGCAGCTCGGGCAGACACCTCCCCTTAGCGCGGCTCCCCACACTGCACCAAAGCGCACAGGTGCCTGTAGCAGGCAGACAGGATCTCCAGCACCCGGCAGCTACAGCTCCACGGTGGCCGCCATTTTATCGCCGTCAGCAGCCTCACTTCGTGATCTCCGCCATGTACACAGCAGGGCCCAGCAGGGATTCAAACACCTCCGGATTATGCCACAGGTCAGTGGAGGGCAGCCTCGATGTTTTCTAGGTCCAAAGACGTAAAAGTAGTGGATATTAGGCGGATTAGGGCTCGGTCAGGCAGAGCTTCACAGAGGTGCGGCCATCTTGCCGTGCGCCCTGTAGCGCCCCTCTGGTCCAGGGTAATTTAATTCAGCAGTTTTAGAGTTTTCACAAACAATAAGGACATTGAGGGCATGGATGGAATACTGCACTCTACCAATCTAACATCGTCACCAAACCCTCTTACCATTTGGTGCTGGCATTTTCTAACTTAAGGCATGTTATGCACCTTTTTTGTGAAGGATTATGCCGAGGAGGTAGAAGACTGAGGCAAGTTGGTTGGCGATAGAAAGATTTCTTTATTTAGGAGCAATTGTTAAACCCTACTGTGGGTGGCAAATGTTTGTATAATGTGCCGCAATAACTGCCTTGTGTACTCCTGACGTTTTTCTTGAGTGACCATTGCTTACGAAAGTATTTACAGAGGAGGCCCAGCAATAATTCACATTTCAATTTTGTTTTTTGCCTTCATTCTTATATTTTATAGGAAACACCAAGACGTGCAATGCATTTTTGCCCGTTTTCTCCAAAGGGATATTTTGTTTAGGAATACAGTAATTCTAACAGGATAGACCGTTCTGAGCAAAAGAAATTACTGGCCATGAGAGCACTTTTCCTCTTGTATACTGGTCTTTGCCAGTACTGAGTGGCCCAGTACATTTCACTGTTGTAGAGAAAGTTCAGCATGTTTACTTATACTACAGAAATATTTTCCCTGGAGAAGGTTTTTTTGAAATAAAGATTTACTGAAAGGCAAAAGTCCTTTAGGACCAGTCTTAATTAGTGGTTGTTCAAACCCTTTACCCCAATATTAGACTGCATGAATCTCAGAGATCAGAAAGAACACTAAAAATAGAAAGGACTATAGAGGCTTTTCAGTAAAATAAACAGAGTTCAAGATTTTACTATTTAGAAAAGACTGTACAAATGCGGCTTTGGTGGAAGGATTGTCAAACGAGAGAGTAAAATGGATGGAAGCTAAAAAGCCAAGAACTTGGGACAAGCAAAGCAGAGGGCCAAAGGAGGGTGGAAATGGCTAAAAGGAGGGAAGAAGTGACAAATGCACAAGAGATACATGAAGGAGTAATGAGGGGGAAGAACAAAGGTTCTGAGGGTTAAATTGAAAGCTAGGAGTCAAAAGCGAAATACGTGTGTAGGAGTTGAGGCTGCTTTGCAGAGACGAACATAAGGAAAATGTGGAAGTGAAATGGCAAGGACTAAGGGTTTTAACAAGAGGAGTGGGTGTGCTTGAGGGTGCTGTTGTAATGGGCAGGCCAGGTAATGGAAGAGGTGCGCATCTGTATAAGTAAAAGCTGATATACTTATTAAACGCAGACTGTAGGATGTTCAGACGTATACTTGCAACAAAAAAAATGCATGGTTAGCATTTTTCCCTCAGTAATGTGTGTAGACCAGCAAGGCTTTACTGGGCAGGCAGTTTAGTGAGCTCGTTTAGTGAACACGTATAGGCTGCATCGACTTTGCTGTCTAACAACTACGACACACTTGGTATCATACTGGGTATTATTTTTGCATGGAAGGTTTTGTTTGCCTCTTGCATTTCGTTTTAAAAGTTTCATATTTGTGGTTGTTTGGTTGCAAGTTTTTTACTAGGGAAAACGAATACTTCGATGTTTCTGTTGCTTCAACGTGTTATGGTTATTTAAATGGGAAGCAATGATCCTGTGTCGAATACCTAATTTGCATATTTTTTGCCTTGAAGCCTGCATATTGAAAAGAAGCGTACCGTTTTTATTCATGTTTTTCTTTAGCATTTCACAAATAATGTATCTGAATGCAAGTTAAACATATAAACCAATTACCGATGGTTTTCTTTTACGTTTACTCTTGCTTACTTCCAAACTTTGACACAAACACATGCCCGAGCTCAAACGACCACTGGTTGCGGTGGGAACCCAGCGCCGCAATTGACAAATAGGTATACCGAAGAGCAGCCTGCTGAGAAGTGGCATCAAAGGGGTGTATGTGACCTACTACCCATGCAGACCACCTTCTTACATAACTGTCGGTGCGCAGGGGTCTGTATAGTACATTGCGGCACAACAAGACTGCATGGACTTGCTTGAAGCACAGAATTGTGTAGCTGAGTCGTGTCTGCATTTCCTTCAAGACATTAGAATTGAAAGTGAACCAAACGCGTGTGTAAATATAAGTATGACACAACGATTAAAAATTCAGGAACACACCATCAAAGTGCCCCTTCACCTGTTTTAACTAGTGTTCGTTCAGAGACTGAGCTTCAGAAAAATCTCAAGGTACATGAAGGGCATGAATGAGGGAGGGAGGAGGAACAATGGCGGAAGCGTCTGCAGATTGCTTAAATTAACAGAGCGCCCCTTCATTCTGAGTCCGAGCAACGGTGGAGGAGGGCGGAGCATATTTACCATATATAATCGAAATTTGCCTAGCTCATGTAACGGTAAGTTTCAATTCTATTAAGGACACGGAGGCGAGGATTATGCTAGATCTTCCTTCGCTTTATTAACATAAAACTCCACAGCAGCCTAGGAAAATATTCAAACAGTGAACGAAAAATGCTTTAAGTCCCAAAGCATTTGAAGGAACGTTTTAACAGTCCAAAACCACAACTCCCAAGAGTCTCTTGTGTCTTGCTAGTCCATAGTCCTTCCATCATGTCTATCACAGCTAGAAAGCCAGTCCTCTCTTCCTCTTCCTCCTCTTTCTTTGCGCAGATCACGCATTCGCCTCATTGATCCTGTTTAGCACCCTCGTTGCCTGCCGAAAAAAAGGACAGCGTAAGCGAGGCGGCATAGGAATTCAATAATAAGGCAAAGGAGTACTCAAAGACTAGTCGCAGTACAGGCACTGTATAAAGGAAAACGCTTTACTTACTGCCATACGGGTGGGTAGAGAAACCACTGTGCATCCTGGGTGGGATAATCCTCGCCTCCGTGTCCTTAATAGAATTGAAACTTACCGTTACATGAGCTAGGCAAATTTCGATTCTATGTCAGGACCGGAGGCTTCAGATTATGCTAGTTCAAAGCTTACTTACCACCAACTGGGCTAAATCCACCACGGGTTTAAAATAAAACCTCTTAAAGGTGGAATCCGAGGACCAATCCGCAGCTCTCATTAGATCCTCCAAGCGGGCACCCACAGAGAACGCCTTAGAGGCCATGGCCCCTCTGGCACAGTGTGCTCCAAAAAGATTCGTATTGATGCCTGCTTCTTGCATGACCCAACGCACCCACCTAGCAATAGTGGGGGAGGAGACAGCTTTGTGTGGCTTTCGCAAGGCAATTAACAATTGACGCACGCCCGGGGGGCGCAATTCTAAAGTTAAATCCTCATATGCTTTGAGGCATTGCACAACACATAACTTAGGAGTGTCTAGAAAAGCTGGATAGGAAATGGATCGTGACGACGTTTTAGTGCGTCGACCCACGGTAAAAGTAACCCCATCCGGGGAGAAGATGCGTGCAGATATATCCAGGGCACGCACGTCAGACACACGTCTACAAGAGACTAAACATAACAGCATGGCCAACTTTGCCGAGAGTTCCTTAAGAGACTGATAGGTGTTGGCCGGCCATGAAAGGAACAAATTCAGGACCAAATTGACGTCCCAAAGGACGGAATACCTGGGCTCTGGAGGCAATGCGAGTCGAATAGCCCGTAGAAGCCGACAAACAAAAGGATGCTCACCCACCGGAGAGCCATCGATGTTGTCATGGCCTGCCAAAATCGCTGACCGAATTGCATTAATTGTTCTGTAGGCAAGGCCCTTGTCGGCTAGTTCAGCCAGGAAATTTAGCACGGGAACGAGGCCCGCGACCAAGGGATCCAAATCCCTTCGTAGACACCAACGCATCCACTTAAGCCAAGCGGATCTGTAGCGCTTCGTCGTACTATCGGCCCATGCTTTGGAGAGCAGGTGCTCAGCCGACCCCGAAAGGCCTGGGAGCGTCCAGCGTCTCCTGAGAGCCTCCACGCCATGAGGCGGAGCGAGCCCCGCATGATGAGGATGCGGTTCCTGATCCGGATTCCTCAGGAGCAGAGGAAACAGGGGGAGTAGGATTGGAAAATCCCAAGAAAGTTACAGAAGAACCGGAAACCATACTTGAGACCTCCAAAGCGGCGTAACCAACACCACCTCCGCTTTTTGGCGGCGTACTTGGGCCGCTGTCCGCACCACCATGGAGAACGGGGGGAACGCAAACGGTTTTTCCTGACTCCAATCCTGCAGAAAGGCGTCCGTGGCCTCCGCAAGAGGGTCCGGCCTCCAACTGAAAAAACGCGGCAGTTGGTGGTCCAGACGGGACGCAAACCGGTCCACCGAGAAGGGACCCCAGAGGTCTTGTAGCCACCGGAAGACTTCCGGATCCAGTTTCCACTGACCGATATCCCTGAGGTACCTGGAGTGCCAATCCGCTACTTGATTGGCCTGACCTGGCAGGTACTCTGCCGTCACAGCAATGTGGCGCGACAGGCAGTAGTCCCAGAGGTCCTTCGCCAAATTCGCCAGAGCGCGGGAACGAGGACCCCCTAGATGGTTCACATAACGAACCGCCGAAACATTGTCCATTCTCAGTAAAACACAGGCTTTGACCAAATCCTTGGTCCAGCAACGGACTGCGAAGGAGCCCGCCAGGAGCTCCAAACAGTTGATATGTAACCGTTGTTCGTCTGAAGACCAGGCGCCGCCGGTGGAGAAATCCCCGCACTGAGCGCCCCAGCCCGACCTGCTGGCATCGGATTCTATGACTAGATCTGGGGCCGACCCGAAGATCGCCCGACCATTCCACGCCTCCATGTGAGACAGCCACCAAGACATTTCCCCCTTCACCTCCTCTGTGAGAGGAACCCACTGATCGTAGCTCATCCCTCTCCGGAGGTGCTGAGCTTTGAGGCGTTGAAGCGCCCTGTAATGTAGGGGCCCCGGAAAAATCGCTTGGATGGAGGACGACAGAAGCCCTACCACCTTGGCGACATGCCGTAAAGACGTGCGATCCTTTGTGATCGTCTGCCGAAGCAGATGTCGGATCTTCGCGATCTTCCGGGTCGGAAGGCTTAGAACCGCCTCCACCGAATCCACCACGAAACCCAGAAAGGTAATTTTCTGAGTGGGGGTCAAAACCGATTTTGAGCCGTTGATAACGAACCCCAGTTTCTGAAGAAGTTGTACGGCCTGTTGCAGCTGCCCAGTCAAGATCACTGGACACTGTCCCATAAGGAGGATGTCGTCCAAGTACACCAACATCCGCACCCCTTGACCCCTGAGGAACTCCACCACCGGATGCAGTACCTTTGTGAAGCACCAGGGGGCCGATGAAAGGCCGAACGGCAGCGCCGTGAACTCGAACCCCATCGTTCCACAAAAACTGAAGGAAACGACGATGCGGCGGGTGGATAGGAACGACCAGATAGGCATCCTTGAGATCCAGCCTCACCATCCAATCTCGAGGGAGGAGCAGGTCTCGAAGGAGGTGGATACCCTCCATCTTGAAGTGTCGATAGATCAACCACCCGTTGAATTCTTTGAGATTGATCACAGGTCTCTTGCCCCCATCTGTCTTGTCCACTAGGAAGACATTGCTGAGAAAACCGTTGGGGTGGCGCGTTGATAGACGGATGGCCCTTTTGCGAAGCAGCTCTGAGACCTCTCCGTCTATCAAAAGCGCGTCGGACTCCGAAAACACCATCGGACGTGGGAACACTGCTTGAGTGGGTCGGTTGTAGAACTCTATGTGGAACCCACGTATGGTTTGCAAGACCCAAGCGTCGGCAGTGAGCAATTCCCACTCCTCGTAAAAGGTTGCCAACCTCCCTCCTATCGGAACTTGATCTAAACAAAGTACACTCACCGGAGGTATTTCCTTGTCCGGAATTCTTCCTGAATCCTCTGCCGCCGAAGCGTTGCCCTCTGGTGGGATAGAAATTATTGAAGTTTGCAGAGGTCTGGTACCGGCCTCTGCCGGAGCCTTGCCCTCTATTATTGGCCTGTTGGCCACGGCCGGTCGCGCGGCCCCTACCGCGACAGGCCCCTCCAGAGAAACGCTGGTGAAAAACGCGTTTGATGCTGGACTGTGCCTTGTCCAGCGATGTAAAAGTAGACACGAACTTGCCCAGCTCTCTGATAAAGGGCTCGCCGAAGAGGCCTCCCTGGGCTACCGCGCCCGCCACCGACGAGGCCAGATCCCCCAGCTTGGGGTCCAATTTAATTAGTAATGAACGCCTGCGTTCGGTGGACAGGGCGCAATTGGCATTACCCAGGAACACGATAACCTGTTGTGCCCAATTCGAAAGCACCTCTGGGGAAATGACTGTGCCATTCGCCTTCGCCTCCTCCGCCATGTCCAGGATCTTCGTGGCAGGCCCTACGGCATCCAGCAACTTATCCTGACAGGACCGCCAGGATCGGTCAATACCCTTCCGGGGATCTTTCATGAATTTTGCCAAGAAGGTGGCCATTTTCGCATCCAACTCGGAGGTCATAGCCACCTTCCCTTCCAAAGTCGGCCGCGGACATTCCCCTCGCAGACAACCTCTGGCCTCCTTCTCCAGTGGCTTGCGCAGACGTCCTGCAACGAACTTCGCCACCGTCTCACCCGGTGTCCAAGCTGCGGATCGCGGGTGAACAATCTCGTCCGGGTCCAACATGCCCGATTCATCCCGAGGGAGCTCCTTGGCTGAGCTCGATGGGCGCCAAGAGCGTACCGACTCCCCGTCGTCGTCAGTGTCCGGTGAATCATACACTGGGGAAGCGGGGGCCGTGGACACGTCCCCTGTAGCGTCAGGGCTCGTCAGGGGAGCCGGGGGCGCAGCCGTAGCCTTTGCCAAAAAGGCGTCACGGAGATGCTCGAAGGCGCCCCTGTCCACCCCCTGTGCCTCCGAGGACGGGCCTTCCCTGCAGGGTTTCTTAGGTGCGGGCGGTGTCACGCTCGATGTTCCCGGGGGGGTCAGTAGTCGCCCCCAAATGCGCGGACGCTAACTTCGCGCATTCCTCCACAATGCGTGCGGAGAGGCGGTCCTCCATGGGCCCCACCACCTCCGTCACACAGCGGTAAATGGAGCTATCCACCGCTTGGTAGAACTCATCGTCCTGTAGGTATGAATAGGGCTCCTCTTCATATTCCCCTTCCATCATGAACGCACAGAAACAACCCTACAGGCACCCAAGGGGTGTTAATCGAGAGGCAACTCGAATTTGGGCAGACAAAACTGACTGCGATTACTTTGTGGGCCAACAGGCGTGGCAGGTAGGGCTGCACCGACCCCCCCAGCGCGCGGACTCTCCTCACCGGGACCGAGTCTTGCTACCCCTCAAGCGCGCTATGCCACACACAACAATTGAGGTGCACAAAAGGCGCCCAAGGCGTTTCCCGCGGTCTACGCCGCAATACAGACCCCAGCGGGGCGTCAAACAAGGGTTAAAGACCCGGGAAACCAGGTGTCAGAGGGGCAAGCGAGGGCAGGCTCCGGCACAGGCAGACTCCTCAGCGCGGCCCCCCGTAACTGAGGAGCCGCGCCGAAGAGCCGGCGAGACGCGCGGGCGCCCCCTGGCGGCTTCATCAGTCACCGCACACAAATGGGAAAAGAAAAGGTCGCGTAGGAACGAACGGAGCGTTCCCGCGACCGGGGACTCTGCAATGGAAAAAGCAAACCATGTGACGAGCCCCCAACAAACCGTATATACAATACAAATAGTAACGATCATATAAAAGGAAACATGAAAAGCACTTATCTGGCTGCGGGAGCAGCGAAGAAAGAGGAGGAAGAGGAAGAGAGGACTGGCTTTCTAGCTGTGATAGACATGATGGAAGGACTATGGACTAGCAAGACACAAGAGACTCTTGGGAGTTGTGGTTTTGGACTGTTAAAACGTTCCTTCAAATGCTTTGGGACTTAAAGCATTTTTCGTTCACTGTTTGAATATTTTCCTGAGCTGCTGTGGAGTTTTATGTTAATAAAGCGAAGGAAGATATAGCATAATCTGAAGCCTCCGGTCCTGACATAGAATGGCCTAGCATATTTACCATATATAATGGCCTATCAAATATTTTTTATCCACAATGTAAGGTTTTTAAATATAAATAAAAGAAATACCTGATATGCACACAAGACTTCCATGTATGTAATTTTTAGTTTAACCGGCTTCTGACCCGCGCCTCGGGAGGTTAATAGATCCTTGCTCTCCCTCCTCCCCCTCATTCATGGCGGGCTTCCAGTCTGAAAGCCGTAAAGGCGGGTGTTGGTTGGGTAGCTGCGGGAGCACCGACTACAACCGGGAGAGAGGCAGCCGCCCGTGTGTGCTGCGGAGGCAGAGCGACGAGGAAGGGAAGGTGAGGGTTGTCCCCATATGGAAAGGAAGAAAATCAAAACACACCATGAAGCTGACAGCGCGTCTGCTAAAAAATAAAATGCGTGGTGAAAACGAGGCCTGACATGCAAACAGGATTTCCGGCCGGTGGAAAGGAGAGGCCTGACACGCAGGAAATGTCCTGAAGGGGGCGGAGTAAGGAGCGGGCTGCAGAGTCTGGACAGGACGAGAGGAGCCGGTGAGGGGGGGCGTCGGGGCACCGTGATGGAAGCCCTGCGTGTGCCCGGTGAGCGGGGTTGGGAGTGTGTGTGTGTGCGCGTGTGTGTGTGTATGTAGGGGGGGGCGCTTGGATGTGCCTGCGTGTGTTGTACCTGTGTGTGTGCCTGCCTGCGTGTATGTGGGGGGGTGGCGGCAGCGTGTTTAGGTGTGCCTGTGTGGTGTGTGAGCAGGGGTGTGGGGGCTGGCTGTGCGCGCATGCGTGACTGTGTGTGATTGAGAGTGAATGGCAGGCAGGGGGTGTGCACGACG
This sequence comes from Lissotriton vulgaris, assembly GCF_964263255.1. Lineage (NCBI taxonomy): Eukaryota > Metazoa > Chordata > Amphibia > Caudata > Salamandridae > Lissotriton > Lissotriton vulgaris. Next base: position 29,060 of record NW_028241135.1, on the reverse strand, counting down.
CCGGCGGGGCGTGCGCGCCCACGAGGTAAAATCGCCGATGGGAAGCTCGTGCACATCCCCTGTCTCACATTCATCGGAACACGCCAACAAAGGATGTCTTCGCAGACAGCAGGCTTCGCCTGCTTTTACGTCTGCACAACCTAAAAAAGCACTGTTACACTGCACACTGAACCACATGACTCGGGACAAATGCGACCAAAGTGTAATTCTTTGGCTGTTTGACAAACCAATGACTGCTTACTTCTCATACCGTAAAGTCTGGTATTGAGGAGGCGTGTTTTGAAGCTCTAAGACATGGGCACCTCACAAACTGAGTCCACCATGGATTCCTTTATACCTTCACATCATGTAACATGCAAGCCTATCTGTCCCACAGCTAAATTTTAGCCAAACTTGGATCATGTGACTGGACTATAATGCAAGCCCACCAGTTAGTATAAGATTAAATGACTGCAAAAAAAAAAGTTTTTGGTAAGGTCAGGTTAAAGTTCATACCTTACCAGATATGTGCCAATTGGACATAGATTGAGGGCCCTTCATTGGTTACCCATGGAAAAAATTATGTTTAAATTTCTGTGCCTTGCTTTTTTTGGCCTTGCATGGGTCTGGACCACAGTTCTTGATCACACTTGAAATGGTATGTGCCGACCAGAAGCCTGAGATCGGCTCACACAACTTCTACTAGTCCCTAGGTTTAAGCAGGTGAGGTGGGGAGGGAGAAGTTTCATTTTACGGATAGCAAAAACTGGAACCTCCTCCCGATTGCGATAAAAAGCAGTCCTTCACTTTTGCTGTTTAGAAAAGCCGTGGCTTTTCACTTGTTAATGCAACACATTATGATGTCCAGGAATTATTTGTGCTTCGGGCCCAGCGCCAAGACGCCTTTGGGCAATCGCACGCTTTATAAATTTTCAATCAAATCACGCTAATTTCTTTTACCCTTTCTCATCTCTAACCTGACTACATTACTTGGAGAGCCTTTCAAAGCGGAGTAATGTGCTTGAGAAAAGCATATGTCACTTTACTTCAGTATTAGTCTTTCTGAGAGACTTGTTACTTCTCACAGATAAATCTTATTCCTTTAACTGTGTTATCTTTTTATTGTGCTTGTGCTCCATTATCTGTATGCATTCACTGTTCTCTAGCGTTTCAGCTGCTGGGCTGATACTGCTTACTACTGCAGCCCCACTTTTTGGCATGGGTTGCTTGCATTTCCATTCACTGCTTGAATTCTACTGCGTACCTCTTCCAACATACATGATCCAATATTCCATACATTTCACACCTTCAATTTGAATCCTCCTTCCATTTGAATACTGGTACATGAGCACCAGTTACTGAGATCAAAACATGCCATGCTGCTTTAGTCTGAAAATTATCTTTTGGACAATGTGCGTGCACTTTTGTCATAAAGACCTGCTGTGACTCCCCTAATGAGGGGAGTTATGCTGTTACACTCAAATTAGTTCTCTGCAAAGAGTGCTTATGACTATTAAGTCCGTTTTTTTAAAAATCCGAACAATCTAGTTTTAAAAGAATTTAAGGCCAGATCACTGTTAATTAAATTATAACACTAAAAGGTTACAATGAAACAACCTATAGGCAGTTCAGTTCGCAAACAACTTAAACCCATATGTATAGCAGACATCAAACTAAGTCAAGCCAGAGTGGTTAACTTCGAAAACTAAATGAAGTGTATGCAAAAAGTTTGAAGTGCATGGAGCAATGATAAAAAAACACATCGCCAATACAAAATATATTTATAAACCTGCTATACAAAATCGTAAAACATTTTAGAAAATGCATAGAATAGCAGGCTGTTTTACACACTTTGTACGAAAGGCAAGGCTATTTGCCCTTCTGACTTTGAAACCTAGTTTGATTTCAGATTTACAGTTGAAATGGTGGACAATGTTTTCAAATTGATACACATAAATAGTATATTGCCTTACAATTACATTACCCTACGTTAGTTCCCTTGCAGGTTCCCTGCTGGATTGTATTTCCATCTTTCATATGCACAACCACCACAGCATCAAAGCCATCCATCTGGTATTTTGCTGTGGTTTCCCATTTGTTCCACTTTTTCACTGGTATAGGTCCAACTACTTGAACTCTTTCAGTATGTCTAACAGTATGTTATGGCTTTGTGTGATTTTTTTTAAGCACCAATACCAACTGATGATCTGGCGCAGAGGCTCAAAAACAGACAAACTGTTAAAATCCCTATAGGTGTTTGCAAGAGCATTCCTTGGATATTCATGTGCCTCTTAACACCTTGGCTGGTAGAGGTATTCTCCCCCGGTGCTGCATTCCCAGATTTTTCATTGTTCATGACGAGCTCAGCTCGTCATCAGCACAGCTCAACCGTGCCTCATGACGAGCTGAGCTCGTCATGAGCATCGAAGGGATTAAGCTATGTACTCACCTTGGAGAGAGGTCTTGAACCTCACAGATCATGCAGCAACACTCTTAAGCAGCCAGACATTTAGTATCACAATCCAGAGTCTACCTCTGCTCATCCAGGTTACACTCACCAAAAGAATACAGACAAATGGCCCATGAAAGTTATATAAAAACTAGTAAAATGTGTGGGTCATGTAGGTTTGCAAGTAAATTGATAACTTAAGTAGGCTGAAAAGAAGCAATTTGTTTTTAGCACTTGCCAGTCTTTGGATTGGCTAACAAAGTACACACAATGATCTTGAGTGTATACGTTTTTAACAAACTTTTTAATTGATGCACTTTCATCACTTGGTCCCCGAATGCTTTTTTAGTAGCCTAATACTATTCAACAACTAAGTAGAAAGGATTGTCTGTGCAGTAGTGCAGACTACCGAGGCCTAATATCCTACATAGTGCCTTACTGGCACCTATGTACAGTTATGCGCGCACAGTGAAAAGTCTCAGATTTTATTACAATATGCTTTTGACTCCTGTTACAAAAGTGAACTTGAAAAATTGATCCACTTAGCTTCCAGTGAAGTCAAATATTCTACAATGCATCCGTTTCTCAGTTTATTAGGAGTACATGAGTTTGACCTCTTCAGTAGAGTACATTTTTTATCTTTGAGCATTTGCCTGGATGACTGTCAAGAAGTTATACAAAGTCCACTAAAGACACTTGAAAGGCATATATCTTTAGACTGACTCCATTGCAGACTCCAATATTTGTCAGACCAGGTTGAAACTACTTCTTCGAGCACTTCCATGCTACTGCATAGTCAGAAAATGAACATTCTCTAAAACACTCTTCTGGATGAGGACGAGTTACTTCATTGGATCATTGAGTCTCCAGCATAGTTGACTTGGCTAGAATTGTTTGTGATTCATCCTGCATATTAGAGATTTGTTCTTGGGAAATAGTGCTATTGGTCTTTTATTATGTGAGACTCCATCTCAGTCACTAATGCTGAATTAAATTGACAATGAAAGCGTGAGCTAACATTCCAAACATACTTTCCAGGTGTAAGACATGTTAAAGAATGTGAATAGAAATGGAGTTCAGACTTAGTCACCTAGGGTGTACTTTCTCAAGTAGGTATTGTAGTACAGTCCTTTTTTTTAAAATAATCTTGGGAATAAGAGTTGCATTACCTACATTTAAGCATGTTGAGTACGTTGGCATAGAAAGATCTGATCACTCATTTTACTTCCAACCACTCCTGTGAGTAGCACATCAGCAATAACCTTGAAAATCTTTTTTTTTCGGTAGTTGATAATTTGCGGAACTGTTTATTTTGATCTTTAGTTATGTCAGCAGAAGTGTCAAGGGAGCACCTATGTCTTAGCAGATTTCTTTGAATAAGTTTGCATAGTCACATGATAGCGGTCTGCCTGAAAAATGAAGTTGGAGGGCTTCCCCATGAATTACATTAACCTTTAAGGTGGTAAACTACTTTCTGACCAAAATTAAATAAAGACTCGACAATCAAAAAAGTATACTTCTGAGCTATCTTGTGAGTGTAATTGTCTTTTGAAGAAGTCTTGAGAGGAAATCAAGAGTGGCAGTAGTGAGAAAGAACAATAACGTAAGCTTTGTACCTTTTTGGTTTCTGTTAATGTTTAATCAGTGAATTTGACTGGACTGTTGAAAAACAGGTCCTTCGGTTCAATGTATATACAGTCTTCCCTAGTGCATGTTAGATGACTGAAAGTTTTATCTTTGTTCATTTCTGTTCACTAGATGACTTGTTCCTCAAGCCTGTCTTTTGTTAGCATATGTTAATGATGTGCTTTGCCTTTTTTCTTTGCTGCACAGATCAATGGTGCAATATATGAAGCCTTTAAAAGTTTCAGATGACCTAGTACAACAATATCAAAGTAAAAACCAGTACCTACCCACAGTTCTACACGACACTGACAATGGGCCTGAAATTGATCCTTACGCCTTTGTTGATGGTGATGATGAATTGATATTTTCCGATCCAAAGAAAGAAAGATCAGTGGTTGAACGGGAAATTGGTAAAAATCACAAGGTTTGTGAACAGTTTAATTTCAACTGTACTGTTTTAAATGTATTTTAAAGTTTGGAGAATCTATTGGAGGTAATCCAGTTCCAGGTAAAGTTAAAGCAAGTCTGTGTGCAATAAATATTTATGAAAAATTGAAAATGAGCATCATTCAGAAGACTTTTATATTTAAGAAGTGTATAAATAAAGGAGAGCTCATTGCCATGTAACTTTGGCAGTATTTTATATAGCCCAAATGGAACCAAATCAGTGTACTTTGAGGCAATCTGGGCTGAGCTGTTAGGATAGCCTGTGTGCATCCAATAAGATGGAAAGCAAACTGCCTTTAAACATCCCCCCATGCTCAATACCACAGTAGAGCTACAAGACAATCTTTAGTGCTTATTCTAGGCCTTGACTGCTCGGGAAATTAATTCCAAATGCTATCTAAATACAACAGTCTGAGTGAGTTAGGGCACAATTGATCTTCCCACACTTAGTTTTCCATTGGTAGTTATGACCTCGGACATTGTGAATAACCTTATTAGCTATGTGAAGGCAGTGAACATTTTGTAAAGACCTTTTCCATCTTCGTTGAACTATCATGGAAAGTTCAAATACCTGTTCTACTTTATAAAATATGACTAAACCGTTAAGCATTCGAAAGGTCAATATGGTCTCGCTATTCTGACTTAGTGGCTTTGCCAGTGTGTTTTTGCCAATACTGTACTGCAACAAAAAATGCATTTTCTCAATGCTGTACTCCTTTATCGAGAGAAAGTATAATGATGTCCTCAAATGTGTGCATATGCTTCATGACATGACAGACTAGCTTGATGCTGATAAGAAGTATATGAGTTAGCACTAATCCCCCACATGACCTGGGCTTAAACATGTGTGAATGAAAGGTGGTGTAATGTGGAAATGCATTCTCGTATCATTAGTTTTCAAGTGATTTCATAAATGAATCCCTGGGGCTGGATACACAATTTCTGCAAATGTATCTTAATCTCTTAACCGAGTCTACAATTGTTCACTCCTGGAGTAGGTACCTGGGAGATGCAAATACTGTAAAATACATTAAACCTACACAAATAAAACAAAAAAGCATACGTGTAAAGGACTAACTAATTGCACATGCATAAAACATATCAAATACCAAACAATAAATGTACCAACTAAAAATTTACTTTCTTTAGTCTTCCAGTTGTTTTACCCTGATATGGCTGTGTTCTTTGCTTGTGACAGTCCATAAGTAAGATAGTCTGTGGATTATATTCATGTGAGGGGCTGTTTTGCCCTCTATTTTTTTGGTGTGTATTAACATTTTTAAAAAGCCTTTGAAAATAGATTAAAAATCGTACATACTCCTCCATTGAAAGTGTTGTTGCGTTTCGGCATAGAAGCTAAAGGCCTCTTCAGGATGAAAGAAAGGCAAGGTACTATTAGTCCTATCCGTGGGTGAGGTACTGTGGTCCTCCCCCGGAGGAGGGGATTTGTTGAGAATCTGTATCTTCGTGTCAGGTGGGGAGGATCCTGGGAGATTGGGGAACTAAATAAAAAAAAAATAGTAGTCGCCATGCCGTGTAATTTATATCAACATCGGACGATGTGTTGGCTGTTTAGCGTAAGGCTCGGGGACCCCGTGATGGGATTTAGTAACATAACTGTGGAGGCTCAAGGACGACTGTCGACAGGGAGCAATGGTGCAGAACTCAGATTTGCTCCCTAAGCCAGATGCCACGATGCTGAATTGCATGGCCAGTCTTGTTTAAGCACATGTGTATAATCCACAGACTATCTCCGTTATGCACTGTGTATAAAGCAAAGAACACAGCCGGATCTGTTTAAAACAACTAGAAGACTGAAGAAAGTAACCTCCTAGTTGGCACATTTATTGTTTGGTATTTGATATGGTTTATTTATGTGCAATTTGGTGCGTTGATTGTCCTTTATACAGGTTTGCTTATTTGTTTTATGTGTGTTTGTTTAATGTGCTTTATAGCATTGGTATAACCCAGGTACCTACTCAAGGAGTGAAGGCTTATAGGCTCAGTTAAAAGGTTAAAGAAAATATGCAGAAATTGTATATATAGCCCCAGTGATAAGTTTACGTAATCATTAGACCACTAGTGATATGAGAATCCATTCCCGCATTACATACACTACCTTTAATTCACACAGCTTGATGCTGATAACTGCTTTACGCAGTCACCATTTTGTTTACCTGTTCCAAGAGGAGTGATGCTACTTGGAGAGGAAAATAAAAAATTGTAATATTACTTTGTAAAAATGCAGTGGCGAATGGCAGCTGCCATGCAATCCATTAAAAAAAAAATGAATATCCATTTGGTGGGGTGGTGGGGAGGGTGTTAAGACTGCAGTAGAGGAGCAACGTAGCAGTGTTGGGGGTGTGTGCCAACTGGAAGTGGGCAGGGAAGCAATAGAGTGAAATGCAAATAATAAAACAAATGGACAGTAGCTTTAAAAAGATGTTAGACTCCCTATTCCAGTGGCAGGACTACCACAAGAAGAAGGAAGACCATAGAACAAAACTTGCACTAAAAAGTAACGATAGCCAATCCATGGTCCACTAAGTTTTGCTATAGTCCACAAGAGGTCTTTCAGCAACAGTCCGCTAAAAGCTGTGTGTAGTAGAGTACTAAAAAGCAGCAGAGCTTCAAATAAGAGCCTATATGTAGAGTATTTACTAAACCCTTAAAAGTGACCGTCTAAGTTTCAGAAACTCCTAGCAAAGTGTTCAATGTAAGACTGTATGTTCCTCTTTAGGTTGTGCCGTAAAACCTAATGCTGTGTAAAGCTTTCTTTCCCTCTGTCACTCACAATTCAACAGTCTCTAGAGTATTGCACATTTCCCAGCATTATGTAAAAGGTTTTTCTTTGTTGAAAGTCGTTCATAATGAGTTTCTCTGGTTGACAACCCAAAAACTCCAAACATTGATTCACAATCCCATTGACACTTGCCTTGGATCTTCAAGAATCCTGATTCCTTACTCATTCTTTGACCTAACAAAAAGGTTTCAGATTGAGAAATTGCTCTTTTGCAGTGCCTTTGTATGCACTTAGTGTTAGAGGATGTTAACAGCATCACCTTTCTCAGTTGCATGATTAGATCTTGCAGACCCTCACCTTTCTATGCTACTCTGTAACCTTGATACCTCCCATTGTTCTTTTTTTAATGAAATATACTTTTAGTTTTTCCACGAGCTGGCAAGATGGACAGGGCGGCTCCTCCTTTAAGGCAGAGGAGCGTCGCACCACTAACCAAATTGCTCCCAGATATGGAAAAAAAAATAAAAAAAATGGTAAAGTTAATTTATTATCATTTTTTTTTTCAAACTCCCGTCCTGAGCTTCAGAATGGGGAAGGGAAGTTTCTCGTCTCTTCTGCTGTCCGTCAGGCAGCAGCAGAAAGCAAATGATGGGCAGTGAACTTTAGGTTTAAAGTGAGCATGTCTTTTTGGCTGGCTCTCTTGAGATGGCCAGCCAGACATGCTTAGTATATATATTGTGTATATATATGTATATGTATATATGTGTATATATGTGTATATATGTATATATATGTATGTATATGTATGTATATATGTGTATGTATGTATATGTATGTATATATGTGTATATATGTATATGTATGTATATATGTGTATGTATGTATATGTATGTATGTATATGTATGTATATATATGTATATATGTATGTATATGTATGTATGTATGTATATGTATATATGTATGTATGTATATGTATATGTATGTATGTATATGTATGCATGTATATGTATATATATGTGTATATATGTATGTTTATCCAGTATTTGGGTGTCTTTCATAGATTCACATGCCTGAATCATTCCCCGTCGCCGAGACGGGAGCCTCCGGTACATAAAAAAGTAATGTCCTACGGACATACATAGAGAATATAGGCCGAAGGGCCTCCCCTTTTGGGGCCTTTCCACGTCCTTATGAAAAAGGACCGAACTCTCATCGTTAGCCAATCAGCTCCGACCTCCTTCCTGAACCTTCCCGGGAGGAGCCTCCGTCCCTCAGATTTTTCTACCGCACGTTGTGCTAGGGAGTCTCCAACCTGAGCTCTTCAGGTTTCCAAAATTCGAAGTCTCAAACTTCACCGAAGTTCACTTTGTACGAAAAGGATTTCATCCTAGCATCGACTACATGTCGGAATCTAATAAGAAAACTTCGTCCATGGCGGACTCACAGAAGAAAGCCCTCCTAAGGGCCTGCTCCTCCTGCGGCAAGCAGCGGATTCAAGCGGAGGACAAGCACGACCTGTGCTTATATTGCCTGTACCCTGACCACGTCACTGACAAGTGTAGGGTGTGTAGAGCCTTCCCAAAGAAGACGGTTAAGGAAAGGGAAACTCGCCTTCGCGAATGGCTCGACAGGCTTAAGGTCCGAGACACTCTGGAATCTTCCGAGGGTAGTGTCTCCGCGACCTCCAAAGTCTCCAAGAAGAGACCCAGGGTGCAGTCCCCTGGAGAGACAGACACTCCTCCTAAGAAGGCGCACAGGAAGCCTTCGGAGGCACGCTCCACCACCTCCTCCGTGTCTGTTAAGGATGGCCAGAGGTTCAAGAAGCCCGCTCCATCTACTAAGCGGACCACCTCAGTCACGACCACTGTGTCGACTACTACGGCCTCATCGCCCTCCGCGGCGGCCACGACGACCACCACTGCGTCCTCAGGCGCACCGGTCTCCTCGACCATTCCTCTGAAACCTTCGTCCAATACGAAGGCCGCCTCATCGTCACCTAAGAGGTCTAAATCTTCAGGTACGCCTTCGCCGAAAACACCTCATGCCGAAGGCTCGTCACCCACGACATCGAAGTCAAGTTCGTCTCCTAAACAGTCGAAGTCAAGTTCAAGAACCACACCTTCGACAAAGGTATCTCAAGTCCACGACCCTACCATCAGTAAGGCGGCGAAACCCTTATCCCCGCAAAAATTGGTGCCATTAACCCTGACGGAGGTGCCCAAATCGCCAGCACACAGGGCGGGAGCGCCATCTTCACGCACGTCGTCGGTAGAGACCCCGGCGCCATCTTGGAAAGAATCGAGATTGGTCGAAGTCTCTATTCACTCGAGTCCAACGCCCTCGGTTCTCCCAACGGTAGAGTTGGCTCCCGAGGAAGAACAAGACACACTACAGAGTGAGGAGTCGAACGAAGAACAAGAGGTTCACGAAGAACACCAGGACGTCCAGGAGATCCGGGACGGAGTGCTGTATCAAGGCAGCTCCCTGACCGTAGACACGGTGAAAACCCCGATGATCTGTTTGCCACTGTCTCTGGTCAACGATTTGAAATCCCTGGTGCAGGACTATAAACGAAGGTTCCCGGACGCAGACAGCGGTACCCAAGTACCGGTCACCCAAGCGCAACAGTCGGCCTCGCACCCTTCCGCTCCCCCGGCCCGTCCTCGGAGCCAACTCCGACCGCAAACACAGGCGGAGGATTCATCGGAAAGCGAGGGGGATGACACGGACTTAGAGGAAGGCGAGGTGCAAGACGTCGCCTCGGACCACAGAGACGACGATGCCGATGCTGCGTCATCACACCATTCGTCTGCCCCGGCATCCCCGAGACCACGCCACTCTGAAGCGGCGGACGTGGGAGGTTTCCACAAACTGGTGGACAGAGCTGCAAGGAGGTTTCACATGGCGGTGGAATCCGCGGAAACGGAATGCTTCCTCCATGATTTCAAGGAGCACACACAGAAATCGACCAAGTCTATTCCTCTGATAGACTTTCTATGGGAACAGGGCAAGAAGCTGATGCTCACGCCTGCATCGGTGCCGGCGGTGGTTCCGCGCCTAGACAAAAAATATAAGGCCCCGAACTCCGCACCTGCCTGCCTGACCGGCCACCCCAAACCGGACTCGGTTGTAACTCAGGCGGCACAAAAACAATCCCGAAACCCCTCCTCGCCGCTGTCCGCGCCCCCGGACAAGGAAGGAAGGAAGCTGGACACCATAGGCAAGAGGTTCTCCACCACATCCGCCATGTCCATCAAGGTGGCAAACTCCATCGCCCTCCTGGGCCGCTACAACCGCCAGCTATGGGAAGACATAGCTCCCTACCTGCAAGGCCTGCCGGCCACGGTCCAGGACGAGGTGAAAGCTCTTCTGGCGGAAGGACAAAACTCCGCGGCTGAAATTATCGACTGCGCCATCGACGCAGCCATGACGGGATTCCGCCAGTTGGCAGGGGCTGCCGTGCTCCGCCGCCAGGGCTGGCTCAAGGCGACGTCTTTCCGGCAGGAGGTCCAATCTAAGGTGCTGGATATGCCATTCGATGGTCAATTCCTCTTCGGGGAGAAGATAGACGAGGCACTCCAGGCCATCAAAAAGGACACCGACACGGCAAGGGCTCTGGGCTCCCTCCAGTCCCGGAACCAATCCTTTCGAGGGGGCCGCTCCAGAGGTCAGTACTCCTACAGAGGTTCCTACCTCAACCGGTCGTCCTATTCCTATGGCAACAGGAACCAACCCCAGCAGAAACAACAGTCCCGACAATCATCCTATGGGAGATCGTCCTTCAGAGGCAAATCCGCCAAGAAGGGCGCTGGCGGCCGTCAGTGACCACTTACTCCAGCCAGTCCCACCACCGTCTCAATCCTTTCGAATTGGGGGAAAACTGAACCACTTCCTCCACAATTGGCGAAAAATCACTACGGATCGGTGGGTACTACAAATAATTCAATTTGGACATTCCCTCGAACTGGTCAACACCCCTCCCAACACCCCTCCACTGAAGCGTGCTCACAGACACCTGCACCTCCTTCTCCAGGAAGTCTCTGCCATGTTGGTCAAAGGAGCCATCGAAAAGGTCCCGGACTCCCAGAAAGGGAAGGGTTTTTATTCCCACTTCTTCCTGGTCCAACAGAAAGGGGACAAGTGGAGGCCGATCTTAGACCTCCGGGCGCTCAACGCCTTCCTACGGAGTCAATCCTTCCGGATGGTCACAATCCAGGAGATCCTAGGAGCTCTGGACAGAGGCGACTCGATGGTCTCCCTAGACTTACAGGACGCCTACTACCATGTCCCCATCCTCGTCAGGCACAGGAAATACCTGAGGTTCGAAATAGCGGGCAGACATTACCAGTTCAAGGTCTTGCCGTTTGGCCTCAAATCTGCCCCACGTATCTTCACAAAGTGCTTGGCGCCCGTGGCTGCCTTCCTGCGACAAAGGGGTCACCAGGTGTTCCCCTACCTGGACGACTGGCTGGTGAAAGCTCCTTCCCCGGAGGACGCGCTGGCTTCCTTCAACGCCTGCAGCGCTCTTTTCCAACAGCTGGGTCTGACGATCAACCTCAAAAAATCATGCACTACTCCGTCAACGAGGATCACCTTCCTAGGGGCAACCCTGGACACGGAGCGTGCGAAGGCTTTCCCCTCAGAGGACAGGATCTGCAAAGTACTGTCTCTGGCCACGGCGGTGGCCAAGAAGCCTCGCATCAAGGTCCGGACGTTCACCTCCTTGCTAGGGATGATGTCTTCATGCATTCTCCTCGTACCGCACTGCAGGCTCCGCATGCGCCCCCTACAGGAAGCGTTGGCGAGACAATGGAAACAGTGTTCAGGCTCATTCGACGACATTCTCACAATCACGCCGGCCATCATAAAGGCCCTGCTGTGGTGGAGAAACAGGACTCACCTGACGGCCGGTTTGCCGTTCCTCCTGCCGCCGGCACCACTGGTCATCACGACCGATGCCTCACTGGAAGGCTGGGGCGCAGTACTGTTAGACCTCCGAGTCAGCGGCAAATGGGACGCCCAGGAGACACAACTACACATCAACCTCCTGGAACTGAGGGCAGTATACCTGGCTCTACAGGCCTTCCTGCCACGCATCGGCTCTTCCCCTGTGCTCGTCAAAACAGACAACACCACGACGATGCACTACCTGAACAAACAAGGGGGAACGCGATCCCTCTCTCTCTCACGAGAATCGCAAAAAATCTGGAACTGGTTGGTGGCGCACGGCCTCTCCCTCAAGGCGGAGTACGTTCCAGGGAAGGAGAACACTATCGCGGACGCCCTCAGCAGGCAGACCTCTCTCTCCCACGAATGGGAGCTCAACGGCGACACGGTGGCCCACGTCTTCTCACAATGGGGCACCCCGAGGATCGATCTCTTCGCGACGGCAGAGAACTCCAAATGCCGAAGCTACGCAAGCTGGCATCCCCAACGGGGGTCGCTGGGAAATGCTTTTTCCATCGGCTGGTCCAGCGTGTTTGCGTACGCTTTTCCGCCGTTCCCGATGATACCGAGGCTCCTCCGGAAGATGAGGACGGAACAGTGCACGCTGATACTGATTGCTCCGTACTGGCCGAGACAACATTGGTTCTCGGATCTTCTTCGCCTATCCATCAGGCCCCCGATTCACCTGCGACAACTCCCGAACCTCTTGACAATGTCCGGAGGCCAGGTACACCACCCGAACCTCCGTTCGCTCAACTTATCGGCTTGGCTCCTGAGCACCTTGAGTTCGGGGAGCTAGACATACCGCAGGACTGCAGGGCAGTACTGGCCAAAGCGAGAGCGAGCAGCACGACCAAGACCTACTCGCTGAAGTGGAAGAGGTTCTGCGTGTGGTGTTCGGAACACGACTTACACCCGCTCCGGGTCACCCCAGTACAGCTGCTACCATACCTACTGCACCTGGCTCAATCGGGACTGGCTCACGCCTCCATTAAGGTTCATCTGGCTGCGATTTCTAGGTTCACCAGGACCCCATCGGGACCCTCCCTCTGGTCCAGTCGACTGGTAAAACAATTTCTAAAAGGACTTTACAGATCCTTTCCGAGGCCTCGGAAAGTTCCTCCCACCTGGCAGTTGAACTTGGTGCTAAACCAATTGATGAAACACCCATTCGAGCCCATACACCGGGCATCGCTCAAGCATCTTTCCTGGAAAACGGCTCTCCTGCTAGCCCTGACGTCGGCCAGAAGGGTCAGCGAACTTCAGGCGCTGTCCATTCAGGAACCGTATCTCCAATTCCGGCACGACCGAGTGGTACTCAGGCACAACCCTAAATTCATTCCTAAAGTGCCGTCGGACTTTCATCTGAACGAACCAATTGTCCTCAAGTCGTTCTTTCCGGACCCTTCCACGGCAGCGGAAAGGGCGCTGCATTCCCTGGACATTAAGAGGTGTCTCAAATTCTACTTGGACAGGACCAAAGACGTCAGGAAGTCTTCTCAACTCTTTGTAGCCTACAGCAACCCGAGAATGGGGTTGCCCTTGACAAAACAGAGCATCTCACGCTGGATTTCTTCAGCAATTGCTTTCTGCCATGATCAGGCCGGACGGCCTTTGACAGACCGAGTGGCTGCCCACTCGACCAGAGCGATGTCAACGTCAGCGGCGCTCTTCGCTGGAGTGACGATCCTGGACATCTGCCGAGCGGCGACATGGAAGTCCCCGCATACCTTTTCCAAGCACTACTGCCTGGACATCGAACTGCAGAAGGACGCTGCAGTGGGACAAGCGGTGCTGCGCCATCTCTTCCAATAGGGTGAGCCTTACCTCGTCCCGCCATCCAGGTATGCACATTCTTCATGGTTTTC
>NW_028241135.1:2500-12500 GCF_964263255.1 Lissotriton vulgaris | reverse complement strand
TAGTATTCAAACAAAAGGTGCAAGGTGTCCCAAGTGTTATTGTGAGCGAAACAAATATAAAGTGTAACAATAAGTAGTATGTACAGGTTTCTGCTGGGGGTATTTACAAGGAGAAAGGAAAATGACCATGAACAATAATACAAGCAATCATTAATAAGTGGCTATCTGCAATCATATGCACTGTATTTTATGGTTCATTTCCTATGGCGTCGACTGCGTTTCGACCCGTAAGATGGGGGTCTCGTCAGGACTGGACGTTGGGGGGACATCTTAAAATGTGCTCAATTTCGCACCGCAACCCATGCGTGATAATAGGAAAGTTGGATTACTTACAGTGCACCCAGCCAGGTATACTCTAGGTGGTAGATATCAGGGGTTGAGATTGATCGGAGGTGACGGTCGATGCCGTCAATGCGAGGTATAGCCAGGATAATGCCTGTTCGCCGGGTTGTTGTGATCGATCGCGTCTTCCAGAACGTCTACGTCCGTCTGGGGTGCACTGTAAGTAATCCAACTTTCCTATTATCACGCATGGGTTGCATCTGTCGAGCGCTTTAGTGGATGTGCCTATGAGATGCGTTTCTTGCAGCAGTATCACCGCTGGGTTAGCCCTTTTAATGCATTGCAGTACTAGCCCACGCATAATCTTATCGCCCAGACCTCTAACATTCCATGTCCTCACGGTAAGGGACGGAGCCATGGTGTAAGACGCGTCCCCCCGGGCCAGACAGCAATTCATCCCCCATCATCAAAGTGTATGGAACTAGTGGTTTCAGCAATGTACATCACATTTGAACTATTGTACGCGGCTGTGCATTTGAGGACCTCGTGTGTATTTGTATTCTTGAAACTATAAAATACTAATCTACGAAACAGGGCCCCAACTCCCCTCCCTCCCCTCCCATCCACCCTGCCTCCCTGCTTAACTGACTTAGAACCACCCGCCACCCCAACTTAGCAGAGGGCTTTCGTCCCCCATCCCCAACCAAAGTACTTGCTTGACAGGGTAAGGAGTCTCTGAACAACATGAACCCTCCTTTCGGTCCACTGCCTGCGTCCGTCCGGTGCCCAAGCCAGCGAGAACAAGTCTTTGCAATCTATGGAATCACATTCCGGGTGTATATAGTTCACTGCGTCATCCTTGGCCGAGAGTCTCTGTGCCCGATTGTAGAAAGCTCTCCGTGGCCAAGCGCCTTTCAGTCTGACTGCCTGCGTCGTCGTCCTCCCCTTGACGATGATGGTTCTTGTTCCCACGGCGCCGCCAGCCCTCTAGCCAGTCATAAGCCTCCTCTGGTGTTTCAAAAAACCATGTCTTTCCCTCCGCCACTACTGAGTCTAGCAGGAAACACCATGGAGTAGGGTAGTTCTTGCGCTCGCAGTGCCTTTTTAACTTCCAGGAAATTCCGTCTGTCGGGAGACTGCCGCTGTATAATCCGAAAAGGAGATCGCCGAATTCTGTAGTCGGATCGGCGGGGAGACTCTTGCAGTTTGCAAAATGGCGTCTCTATTGCGCAAATTGAACCATCTGGCTAGGACCGGTCTGTGTGGCGCCCCGGGTTTGGGTTTTCAGCCCGGCACTCTATGGGCTCTCTCCACTGAAAAAAAACTTGATAGTCCTTTGGGTTGTAATCGTGTTTTTGCAAGTTCTTCAATATAAAGGTCCATTGCTTGCACACCCTCACTTTCTGGAATACCTAAAATGCGCATGTTATTTTGTCGTGTGCGTCCTTCCTGATCGTCTAGTTTCTCTGCCAGGATTTTGTTCTCCATCTCAAGCCGGGACAGCGTCTTCTGCATTGTCGTTGTATCTGCCACTAGGGTTTTAGTGGTTTTCTCTACTTCAGTAACTATGTCCGCCATTTTGTGGAAGTCTGCTCTCAGCAACGAGACGTCCGCAGAAATCGACCCCACTGTTGTTTGGACACTAGATAGGGCTACCATGATATCTTCCAACGTTACTTTTTTGGTTCCCTCTCCGTCTGCCGCTCCTATCCCCCCACCCCCCTCGCCCGAGGAATTACGCCCTTCCTGGAGCGGCGGGTTCGTATCGTAAGCATACGTTCGAGGCATGTGGGATGATTGCACATTGTTGTCCTGGAAGAGTCTTCGAAGTATCACGAGATAGGTGGCTCCTCCCCTGGACTACAGTGCGCATGGGCATCCTCTCCATCCTCAGATTGTTTTTTTCTGCCATTGAGTTTGGATGTTCTTGAGCTCAATGTCAGTGGACTCGATAATTCTCGCCTCGGTGCCTACTCTAATCATGGGTCCCACGCTGCAACTCTGGGCAATAGCTTGCTTAATCTCCACAACGGCCCCTACAACACTGGGATGCCTGGCTTCACCTTGGGGGTGCCCAGGAGGGGCATCTCACAGGGAGAGCCAGGAAGGGTTCCACAGCGTTATACAGTGCCGGGACGCCCCGTTGGGGCAGCTGTGCGCTTTACAAAATACACTACATTACATGTATATTTGTTAACTCCAGTTCGGAATCGAGAGAAAACTTTATATTTGGCCAAAAGGCCTTTAGTTATCTTCGGTATTGTCTTTGCGATCGGTGCCCAGGACTTGTTCCAGCTCAATCCTCGAGCTGGACGCCCAGAAGAGCCACGTGGCTTTTCAGCACTAAAGGCCCGGTCGACGCCAAAGGCCTTATCGACGATCCATTATGGAACGGAGCCCGTTCAAGAGATGTCCCGTTTGCAACTCCAAGTATCCTCACATCGATGTCCACCCGGTGTGCAACAAGTGCCTGTCTCCGGATCACGATGAAGCCAGCCTTGTACTCGGTTCCGCTCCAAGAAAACTATTCGCCTTCGTCGCGCGGCGCGGAAGGAGGCCCAGCAGACGGTACCTGACCCGGTGAACATCTTCGATGCCGAGGAAGATGAGGGAGTCGAGCAGGAAGTTCAAGAAAACCTGTCTGATCCTGCATCGGAGATCGTCTCCAGTTACAACGCAGATGTGGAAATGGTCGATAACGAAGACGTTGTCGATGAGGTAGGAGACGACGATGAGGCCTTTGGGGCCGTAGAAGATAGCTCGAGCGAGGATCTAGGCCCAACCGTTGGTACGGGGCCGAGACTAAAACACACTATAAGGCTCAGGTCGAAGGATCGCCACATGGCCGTAGCCAAGATCAAACGCATAGTTCTACAGCCTCGCCTCAAGGCCCTGCTACGGACATTTCCAACGAGACATCGGTTGATCGATCAAAATCGAAACTAAAAACATCGGTGTCTACAAAACCGAAAGCACCGGAAACGAAACCGAAAGTACACATTACTTTGGTCGGATCGAAGGCTTCTGAACCATCGACACCGACGAAACAGAAGAGTGTTATTGACCCGGGGAGGTCGCTAAAGGGTTTCGAGCCGAAAGCCGGGGTGCCAAAGAAAAAGGTCAAGGACATCGACCCAAAGGTCGGCGCTAAAGACCGTAGACACAAACAAGGGACTCGAAACTCAGAACGTTCTTGATCCTAAACGTCGACTCGACAAAGCAAAGCCCAGTAAAGTCCTCGAGTCCACAACTAGCAGCGGCTCTAAGGACCCCGTCGAGTCAGCACACCCATCCGCCTCTTTTTCGAAGCAGGTGTCGGACTCGCTGCAACGCATTAAAGAGAAGGCTATTGCTGTCGGACCGAAGGCCACTCAACCCCCAAAGACAGTCAGTAAACCTCCGAAGTCGTCGGCACCAATTAAGTTTACACTGCCGCTGCCAGTGGGCCAAGAAGGTGCCCATGGGGCCAAAGCCTACAACTACGGAAGGGGCCACCAAGCATCGACAGCCTCTGCAGGAAGATCAGTTGAGGCAATTAATCGACGCTGAAACTGGTAGACTTTCTATTTTCAAGCGAAAGATCGCCCCAGAACAGCCTATGGAGTCGTATAAAATTCCATTAAAGAAAAAGAGGGATTCTGCAACATCACCTCTTCTTTTTGAACCTCTACAACCATATGGACAAGAACCTGCTCCTCTTTCACCCACACATTCAGATGTGGATGTAGGGGATGGTGACAATGAGGATTGCAGTTATCCTGTAGACACTGATCCAGAAGACCACACGGAACCCTAGGCAGACACTGTTTACCCAGGGGAGCCACAAAATGCCCCTGACAGTCATACCTATGCTGTTAAAACCTCACCTACAGAAGACACGGCTGCGTTTAACGCACTTATTGAGAGGGCGGCAAAAACTCACGATGTCCAACTCCATGCTGACCCTATTGAAGAGGATTTTTTATTTGACACCTTCTCGACCTCAGAGAGAACTGTCAAGACTCTACCTATGCTTAAAGGTATCCTGAAACACGCTGGAGACATCTTTAAGGAGACCACCAGGGCAAGAGTGGTAAACCCCAGAATTGAAAAAAAAATACAAACCAGCACCTGTGGACCCTACGTATATCAGGGGACAGTTGCCATTGGACTCTCTGGTTGTTTCAAATGCTCGTAAAAGAACAAACTCGCAGACCACGGGTGATGCTCCTCCCCCTGACAAGGAATCTAAAGTGCTAGAAGCATCGGGGAAAAGGGTGGCAGCTCAAGCAGCCAATGCCTGGCGAATCTCCAACACACAGGCACTCTTAGCCAGATATGACAGGGCTCATTATGATACACTTGAGACCCTGTTACAACATTTGCCAGAGAAGTATAAGGAGGCAGCAGAAATGCTAATACAAGAAGGGAAACTTATATCCAATGCATCTATTAGGTGTGCGCTAGACGCAGCAGACACTGCAGCCAGGGCTATTAATACAAGCGTTATGTTACGAAGACACGCCTGGCTGAGAATTTCCGGCTTCAAGCCTGAGATACAAACCGCCATACTCAATCAGCCAGTTAACCCTGATTACTTGTTTGGCCCAGAAGTGGACACCACCTTAGAAAAAATTAAAAAGGACACATAGACTGCAAAGTCTATGGGGGCTCTACAGTCGCAGCAGTTCAGGGGTGGTTCTTTTCGTCGCTCCAACAATAGAGGAGCTTCCTGAGGCCAAGTGTCCCAGCAGGCACAATATAATAAAGGAGGCACGCAGACCACCTACAACAAGAACAATAGAGGTGGCTATCGTGGAAACAGCACCAAGGGCAGAGGTCGTGGAAACAACAACTCCCGATCCTCCGCCACTAACAAACAGTGACGTCTTATCACTACCCCCCGACTATATAACACCGGTCGGGGGGAGACTACAACAGTTCCTGCCGGTCTGGAAATCCATCACTACAGACAGGTGGGTGAGGCAGCTTATCCAGTACGGTTATTGTCTGGAGTTAACATCCACTCCACCCAACATACCCCCAAGACACCGTCCTATGTCTGCAGAGCATATACAGTTATTGCAGCAGGAGGTAGTCAGCATGCTGCAAAAAGGAGCCATAGAGCTCGTGCCTGTTGAACAAAGAGGTACAGGGGTGTACTCGCTGTACTTCTTGATCCCTAAAAAGGACGGGCCCCTCAGACCCATACTGGACCTCAGGCCCCTAAACCAGTACATCCTGTCAGAACACTTTCACATGCTCACATTACAGCAGGTTCTACCGTTACTCAGTCAGGGAGATTTCCTAGCAACACTAGATCTGAAGGATGCATATTTCCATATACTGCTACACCCGTCACACAGAAAATATCTCGGTTTACCATTCAGAATCAGCATTATCAGTTCAAGGTCCTCCCTTTCGGAGTGACAACAGCACCCAGGGTGTTTACCGAGTGCGTGGCAACAGTGGCTGCATTCCTACGGAGACAGAACGTTCACGTCTACCCTTATCTGGATGACTGGCTTATCCAAGCAAACTCGGCCCAGCAATGTGCCACCCACATGTCCCACACCATTCACCTTCTTCATAATCTGGGGTTTTCACTGAATTATCCAAAGTCCCACCTTCAGCCCGCCCGCGTACGGCAGTACTAGGGCGCGACAATAGACACTCTGGCAGCCAAAGCACAGCCAAATTCAGTGAGGATCAACAGCATGCAATTGCTGATACGGAAATTCAAACCACAACACTCGCTTCCAGCACGAGTGTTCATGCAGTTGATAGGCATGATGACCTCCTGCATAGTCCCGCACGCGGAACTACACATGCGTCCGCTTCAGGAGTGCTTGGCACGTCAGTGGAATCAGGCTCACGGACAATTGAAAGACCTAGTGTTGGTGACCGGTCGCACATACAACTCTCTGCATTGGTGAAACCCACAAAACCTTTGCAGGGGCCGACTGTTCCAAGAGCCAGTGCCATAGATTATACTGACGACGGACGCGTCTCTCCAGGGATGGGGAGCTCATGTACTCCACTACACAGTGCAGGGACTATGGACAGCTCAGCAGAAGAAGATGCGCATCAATCTTCTGGAACTGATGGCTATCTTCATCGCAATGAAAGCATTCAAAGTACATTTGTGCAACAAGGTAGTGTTGATCCGGACGGACAACATGACGGCCATGTACTACATACAGAAGCAGGGAGGTACACACACTCCTCAGTTGTCTCATCTGGCTCAGAGCATGTGGAAGTGGGCCATTCAGAGAAACATCTTCCTCATGGCAGAACACCTCCCAGGCAAGGACAATCAGAAGGCGGACCTGCTCAGCAGGCACAGCCACCAGATGCACGAGTGGAAGATGCATCCATCAGTACTCCTACCGTACTTCCAGCAGTGGGGTCATCCAGAGATAGACCTGTTCGTCACAAGGGAAAACGCAAAATGCCAAAGCTTTGCCGCCAGGTTCCCACACCCACAGTCGCAGGGAAATGTGATATGGATGAACTGGTCAGGCATCTTTGCGTACGCTTTTCCCCCAGCACCGCTAATACCGCTAGTGGCACGCAAACTGAAGCAACACTCGATGACACTCATCCTGGTTGCTCCGACGTGGATACGCCAACCATGGTACACCACGTTTCTAGAACTCTCCGTGGTACCGCATCAAAGGCTGCACCTCACGCACAGGCTTTTGACGCAGAGCCATGGCGACATTCAGCATCCAGATCCGCAACAGCTCAACCTGGCGATCTGGCTCCTGAGGTCTTAGAATTTGGCTACCTCAACCTGCCTCCTGACTGTATGGATATCATAGGGGAGGCAAGAAAGCCCACCACTAGAGCATGTTATGCTGCGAAATGGAAGAGGTTTGTCATTTATTGTGCCAACAACGACTATCGGGTGTCTGGTACAGGGGTGTCTTGAGGCATCTGGTTTCCTTACCGGCTCCAGTCGAGGTCGGAGGGGACCCTCCAGGTAGAGGCTGCAGGCATAGTCAGGAGACTTGAGGTAGGTCAGGGATCACCAGGGCCCAGGTCAGGATCGCTTGGGGGGGGGGAACCTCCTCGTGGTGTTGGGCCACTCGGGCCATGAGCACCTAGTGCAGACTGGTGCAGACTCGTGGAGTTGGCCTGAGCCAGAATCTGGTTCTTGAGCAAGTCCGGTGCTCACAGGAGACAGTCTTTGTAGGGATGGCAGGTCTGGTCCTCCAGGTTCTAGGAGGGCTGCTGGCTGCAGGACACACTGTAATTCTGCTGGAGGAGGTCGAGGTTGGAACAGGCTAGTAGGGCTGGGGCCAAGTCAGTTGGTGTCCTCCTCCTTTTTCCTTCAGCAAAGCTATTCGGTCCTGCTTGCTTGTCTGAGGACTCAAGGTTCGAGGTTGCCCCCAAACACAAAATTTAGGGGTGATTCAGATAGGTGCAGGTTCCCCCTTCCGTGGGGTGGGTACACCCCCTATTACACCCTCCAATGGGAGGGGGGCATAAGCCTCTGTTTGGCTGGGTCTCCTCATCTCCACGATGGTGGGAGAATCAGTTGTGCCTCGCCTCCCCCACCTGAGGGGTGAAGTGGGCAAAGGTGGGCACACCTCTCCTCCTACCTAGGTTTCCCCGCTGAATCTCCCTCCCAAAGTGGGTGTAGGAACCCGTGTGGGCCAGTTGTTGGGAGCAGCAAATGGCTTGGTCAGCTCACAAAGGTGGCAAGCCTTTGAAGCTTCCCTTTCGTGGATCCTGCCAATCCTGCAGTAGAAGGCTTTGCACCTCTGCCCCAGATGTGCTCTGTTTAAGGATTCCGAGAGTGGGATTATCAACACAGGGGTCCAGAAACGTGTTTGGGGTTGGCAGCTGGCGAGCAGCAACTCAGTCATGACACTAGTTAGGTCCCTTTTCAGGGAGCAACTCTAAGATGCCCTTTGAGTGCGTTTGGAATTAAATCCCACACTGGCATCAATGTGGATTTCAGTTTTATGCCAGACTTCTCAGATTTCAGTAAAGCCATTATGGTGCTGTGGAGTTCCTAATGACCAGCTCCCAGAGATATACTCTTTATGGCTTAGCTGCACTTACAATGTCTAAGAGTAGACTTAAACACTGTAGGGGAACAGTGCTCATGCACCTGTACCCTTACCAGTGATATACTGCCCTCAACTAGAGGGTTGTCTTACCTATACCATAGGCTTTGGGGTGTAGGCATGACTCACATTTTAATCAGTGAATAAAAAGGAAACTATGAAGCATTGATGACTTTGAATTTATTTGAAAATATTCTCTACATTTTTTTTCCTGAAATCCAGAGAGGAAAATAGGATAGTTTTTGTGATAAGTGCTCCCATCAGCCAGGCAGCAGTCTCCCAAACCTGGCATTCCTGCGGTCAGTATTTGTTATGTAAAACTAATAAATCCTTCATGGAGAAACGGTACTTCATTTTACATTGATGTTCTTTAGACCTTTAATTTATTAATCATCCTTGATTCACAAACATCTTAAAGACACTAGAGGAGATTTAAACCATCATAGGTGAATTATCCAAACAAACTGATGAAAATTGAGGAGACTTGCTAGAAGATCTAAACCAGAAATTGGACAAATATGGGAAGGAAATTCATGAGTGCAAAATCAAAATAATTCTTAGAGACACCATTGACTATAAACTTGATGAGGTCTATACTTGGGCAGAAGTATACAATCGAAGCAAATGGCAAGGACAGCCCAATACGGGCTCATCTCAAGAGAGTCTGGTGTCCGAGGCAGATGTTTCTCATAACCAATAAGCATTGGTGAGAGAAGAGAGAGCACCAGCTCAACCCGCCACCTGTGTGTGTGTGTGTGTGTGTGTGTGTGTGTGTGTGTGTGTGTGTGTGTGGGGAGGAGGGGGGCAGAAACCATCAAAGGCATCTTTTGTTATCCACCAGCCCAGCGGCCAACCAACAAAAATGTGTAAAACAAGGAGGAGCCAAAGAATCCGATATAGACATGGAAAAAATAACCCTTCGCATCAAAACAAAACCAACCTAGTCCTCAATCTATCTAAAATCAAGTTGATTCGAGCACAAACGGCCTTACTTACCAAAAGGACATCCTTTGTCCCTATGTACCACAGCAACGTAGCTGAAACAGAGATCGCCATCGTTTTTGATGTTGATGAGGCTTAAATATTTTTGTTGCAGCACAATAGAACCTTCTATAAATCCTGCTCAAGAACCTTAATACAAGGAATTTAAAGCAGTGTTCCTACTGTTCTCCCATTTCAAATCAATTGATGCGTTTTGAACGGCTCATCAAGTTAGATGTGAATAAGATTCATTTTCGAGGAACAATTTGTCACCTAAACAATGGAGTACATTGTCTTCCTTGGCTAAGAATAAGTAACTGACCTGCCAAAAAGCTGACAAGGGAGGGGCCGTGGTTGTAATGGACACTGAATTCTACGAAAGGAGCATTCTTATACATGTTCAAGACACAAGCTTTTCTCTTAAGCTGGAGCAAGATCCAACCAGGGATTATCAACATATTCTCAATCAAATTCTATTAAGAGCTGTGGATATGGACTGGATTAATACAAACACTAAGAGGTTCTTGTACACATAATATCTACTCTGACTGCAATTTTATATGTCGCCAAAAACACACACAATGCAATAAACCCCCCCATTCAGACCAATAATAGCTTGGTATATAATAGGGTATACTTAGATTTCTTTCTACAACGCATAGTCCAACAATGGGAAACAC
>NW_028241134.1:0-44174 GCF_964263255.1 Lissotriton vulgaris | reverse complement strand
GTACCCTCTTGTAGGTCTCGCCTGTCGATGCGCATGCGCATCGAGCTTGCGAGACTATGGGGGCTTATCCACTCTTTATCCAACTTGCAAGGAATCATGGCGATTCCTTGCAGTGCACGAGAAATTTAAGGTCAATGCGCATGCGCAATGAGCTTCAAAGCACGTGCACATGCCCCCAGCCGCCTGCATTGCCTGCTCTCTCTGTCACAGCCTCCCCCAGCTCCGCCTCCTCACTTATTGATTGCACGGCCGTTAGGCCGTGCCTCCCCTACTCTCCTCCCCCCTCCTCCTCCACTCCCCCTCACGACGCACCTCCGGATCCGCCCCCTCCCCATTTTCTCTACCACCACTCTAGCACTGCTTGTCTTCCGTGAAACTGTCTGGCACACGAAAGTCTTACCATTAACAAGACCTATTGCCCAGCAGAAATGACTTTCGTCTTCAACTCTAACTTCCCCAAATCTATTTTTTGGGACAATGAAACATACTTATTTGTTAACAAACTTTTCTACAGCCTTCGACATCTCTTCCACAACCCACAAACGCCAGAACCTCCCCCCTCTGTTCCCGTACACAGCCAGGCTCGCAATTTAACTCCCCCTCCCCAGACGCCAGCACCTCCCCTCTCTGTCCCTGCACACAGCCAGGCTCGCAATTCAACTCCCCCTCCCCAGACGCCAGCACCTCCCTTCTCTGTCCCTGCACACAGCCAGGCTCTCAGAGCACAATAAACGAAAGACTTGAAACTGAAATCGTCGACAAAAAGAAATAATGACAGAGAACACAAAAAGACTTGAAACTGAAATCGTCGACAAAAAGAAATAATGACAGACGCATTACAAGCTACATCGGCTTGTACATTCCCCAATCAGCAGGCCTACTATTCCCACCCCTCCCTCTACAGCGTGCTACGCAAAAAATAGCGATAGTATGTATAGCATTGCACCGAAAAAACAGTTAATATTACAACCCACAAACGCCAGCAACTCCCCCCTCTGTTCCCGTACACAGCCAGGCTCGCAATTCAACTCCCCCTCCCCAGACGCCAGCACCTCCCTTCTCTGTCCCTGCACACAGCCAGGCTCTCAGAGCACAATAAACGAAAGACTTGAAACTGGAATCGTCGACAAAAATAAATAATGACAGACGCATTACAAGCTACATCGCCTTGTACATTCCCCAATCAGCAGGCCTACTATTCCCACCCCTCCCTCTACAGCGTGCTACGCAAAAATAGCGATAGTATGTATAGCATTGCACCGAAAAAACAGTTAATATTACAACCCACAAACGCCAGCAACTCCCCCCTCTGTTCCCGTACACAGCCAGGCTCGCAATTCAACTCCCCCTCCCCAGACGCCAGCACCTCCCTTCTCTGTCCCTGCACACAGCCAGGCTCTCAGAGCACAATAAACGAAAGACTTGAAACTGGAATCGTCGACAAAAATAAATAATGACAGACGCATTACAAGCTACATCGCCTTGTACATTCCCCAATCAGCAGGCCTACTATTCCCACCCCTCCCTCTACAGCGTGCTACGCCAAAAATAGCGCTTGTATCTATAGCATTGCACCTAAAAAACATGTAATATTTTGACATGTTTATAAACGAAATGAAACACACAGAGTCAGTTCAATTCAACGTGCCTACTATTTCCCTCCTCCGACACAGCGTGACATCACAGAGCCTCTAGCACATCCACGTGACTAAACAGTCCTCGCAACCCGCCATAACCCCCAACAATACGCCGGACCTGCTGGGACCATTCTTTAATACCATTTACATGAACACAAAGCCAGGCCACAGACTCCAAGGCTTTCGTCAACAAAACTACAGGATGCTAGACTACTTTAAGCGCCGTCGTCAAGATTGTAATCACTTGTGAAGTTCCTTTGGGGATGTGCTAATTTAGAACAGCAGGATGCGAGCCGGGTGTTAGCTCGAGAACAACAACAAACCCCCCCAGAAAAAAAAAACCACTGAAAGAAAATACTAACACTAGAAACGTGATGCTTTTTCGCTAAACTTAAACAATCCCACTGAACGAAAATACTAACACTAGAAACGTGATGTTTTTTTAACCAAACTTATTTACTTTACATAACCATGCCTAGTATTTCACAACTTCCCTCTACAGCGTGGTATGTAAAATCGGCCTATTCTACGTCGACGCTTGTACAGACTAAAGATTTCCTATGTTGCCTTCAGTGAAACTTTTCCGATGTTGCCTTCTTTTGGATAACTACCATATTTCTTATACACACACATTAAGGGACGCATCCGCAGCAGCCTCACCCTCACTCACCCTCACCCTCACTCACCCTCAACCCCTCATGCTATTTTGAAGGGTAACTTTGAGCAGACAGTTCAAGTCGAATTACAGTAAGGGAGAAAATGGCGTCTGGAAACGTTATGTTTTTAGAACAAAACTCCTATACTTTACATACCATGCCGTACACACACACCGACAACAATCCCAGCATTTAAAATTACCCACAGACACATTCAAGGGCCGCATCCTCAGCAATGCTCACGATTTTTATAGTAAAAATAACAACACAACTTTGATGGCAAATACATCAGCTCAGAACATTTCGCCACACCTGTCTCTACATTTAGGTATTGCCAAACAAAATTATCTACCGTCTTTCTAATTCGCCCACTGTATTTTAACGTTGGCACACACACATTAATGGAGGCATGCTCACCCTCAATCACCCTCACCCTCAACCCCTCACCTACCCTCACGCTCACTTACCCTCAACCCCTCACCCTCACTCACTCAACACCTCACCCTCACTCACCATCAACATCTCACCCTCACTCACCCTCAACCCCTCACCCTCAACACCTCACCCTCAACCACTCACCCTCACCCTCACTCACCCTCACTCACCCTCAACCCCTCACCTAGCCTCACCCTCACTCACCCTCAACCCCTCACCTAGCCTTACCCTCACTCACCCTCAACCCCTCACCCTCACTCAACACCTCACCTTCACTCACCATCAACATCTCACCCTCACTCACCCTGAACCCCTCACCCTCAACCCCTCACCCTCAACCACTCACCCTCACTCTCACTCACCCTCCCTCACCCTCAACTCCTATAGTTTACATACCATGCCGTACACACACACCGACAACAATCCCAGCATTTAAAATTACCCACAGACACATTCAAGGGCCGCATCCTCAGCAATGCTCACGATTTTTATAGTAAAAATAACAACACAACTTTGATGGCAAATACATCAGCTCAGAACATTTCGCCACACCTGTCTCTACATTTAGGTATTGCCAAACAAAATTATCTACCGTCTTTCTAATTCGCCCACTGTATTTTAACGTTGCCACACACACATTAATGGAGGCATGCTCACCCTCAATCACCCTCACCCTCAACCCCTCACCTACCCTCACGCTCACTTACCCTCAACCCCTCACCCTCACTCACTCAACACCTCACCCTCACTCACCATCAACATCTCACCCTCACTCACCCTCAACCCCTCACCCTCAACACCTCACCCTCAACCACTCACCCTCACCCTCACTCACCCTCACTCACCCTCAACCCCTCACCTAGCCTCACCCTCACTCACCCTCAACCCCTCACCTAGCCTTACCCTCACTCACCCTCAACCCCTCACCCTCACTCAACACCTCACCTTCACTCACCATCAACATCTCACCCTCACTCACCCTGAACCCCTCACCCTCAACCTCTCACCCTCAACCACTCACCCTCAACCACTCACCCTCACTCTTACTCACCCTCCCTCACCCTCAACCCCTCACCCACACCCTCAACACTTCACCCTCAACCCCTCACTCACCCTCAACCCCTCCCCCTCACCCTCACTCACCCTCACTCACCCTCAACACCTCACCATCACTAACCCTCAACCCCTCACCCTCACCCTCAACACTTCACCCTCAACCCCTCACTCACCCTCAACCCCTCCCCCTCACCCTCACTCACCCTCACCCTCACCCTCAACACCTCACCATCACTAACCCTCAACCCCTCACCCTCAACACTTCACCCTCAACCCCTCACTCACCCTCAACCCCTCCCCCTCCCCCTCACTCACCCTCACCCTCACTCACCCTCAACACCTCACCATCACTAACCCTCAACCCATCACCCTCACTAACTCTCAACCCCTCAATCACCCTTACCCTCACTCACCCTCAACCCCTCACCCTCAACCCCTCACCCTCAACCACTCACCCTCAACCACTCACCCTCAACCACTCACCCTCACCCTCACTCACCCTCCCTCACCCTCAACCCCTCACCCACACCCTCAACACTTCACCCTCAACCCCTCACTCACCCTCAACCCCTCCCCCTCACTGTCACTCACCCTCACCCTCACTCACCCTCAACACCTCACCATCACTAACCCTCAACCCCTCACCCTCACTAACTCTCAACGCCTCAATCACCCTTACCCTCACTCACCCTCAATACCTCACCCTCACTAACACTCAACCCCTCACTCACCCTCACTCTCACCCTTACTCACACTCAACACCTCAGCTTCGCCCTCACTCACCCTCACCCTCACCCTCAACACCTCACCATCACTAACCCTCAACCCCTCACCCTCACCCTCAACACTTCACCCTCAACCCCTCACTCACCCTCAACCCCTCCCCCTCCCCCCTCACTCACCCTCACCCTCACTCACCCTCAACACCTCACCATCACTAACCCTCAACCCATCACCCTCACTAACTGTCAACCCCTCAATCACCCTTACCCTCACTCACCCTCAATACCTCACCCTCACTAACACTCAACCCCTCACTCACCCTCACTCTCACCCTCACTCACCCTCAACCCCTCACCCTCAACCCCTCACCCTCAACCACTCACCCTCAACCACTCACCCTCACCCTCACTCACCCTCCCTCACCCTCAACCCCTCACCCACACCCTCAACACTTCACCCTCAACCCCTCACTCACCCTCAACCCCTCCCCCTCACCGTCACTCACCCTCACCCTCACTCACCCTCAACACCTCACCATCACTAACCCTCAACCCCTCACCCTCACTAACTCTCAACGCCTCAATCACCCTTACCCTCACTCACCCTCAATACCTCACCCTCACTAACACTCAACCCCTCACTCACCCTCACTCTCACCCTTACTCACACTCAACACCTCTGCCTCGCCCTCACTCACCCTCACCCTCAACCCCTCATGCCATTTTGAAGGGTAACTTGGAGCAGACAGTTCAAGTCGAATTACAGTAAGGGAGAAAATGGCGTCTGGAAACATGATGTTTTTTTAACTAAACTCCTATAGTCACTCACCCTCAACCCCTCACCCTCACTCAACACCTCACCTTCACTCACCATCAACATTTCACCCTCACTCACCCTCAACACCTCACCCTCAACCCCTCACCCTCAACCACTCACCCTCAACCACTCACCCTCACCCTAACTCACCCTCACCCTCACTCACCCTCCCTCACCCCCTCACCCACACCCTCAACACTTCACCCTCAACCCCTCACTCACCCTCAACCCCTCCCCCTCCCCCTCACCCTCACTCACCCTCACTCACCCTCAACACCTCACCATCACTAACCCTCAACCCCTCACCCTCACTAACTCTCAACCCCTCAATCACCCTTACCCTCACTCACCCTCAATACCTCACCCTCACTAACACTCAACCCCTCACTCACCCTCACTCTCACCCTTACTCACACTCAACACCTCAGCTTCGCCCTCACTCACCCTCACCCTCACCCTCAACACCTCACCATCACTAACCCTCAACCCCTCACCCTCACCCTCAACACTTCACCCTCAACCCCTCACTCACACTCAACCCCGCCCCCTCCCCCTCACTCACCCTCACCCTCACTCACCCTCAACACCTCACCATCACTAACCCTCAACCCATCACCCTCACTAACTCTCAACCCCTCAATCACCCTTACCCTCACTCACCCTCAATACCTCACCCTCACTAACACTCAACCCCTCACTCACCCTCACTCTCACCCTCACTCACCCTCAAACCCTCACACTCAGCCCCTCACCCTCAACCACTCACCCTCAACCACTCACCCTCACTCACCCTCCCTCACCCTCAACCCCTCACCCACACCCTCAACACTTCACCCTCAACCCCTCACTCCCCCTCAACCCCTCCCCCTCACTGTCACTCACCCTCACCCTCACTCACCCTCAACACCTCACCATCACTAACCCTCAACCCCTCACCCTCACTAACTCTCAACGCCTCAATCACCCTTACCCTCACTCACCCTCAATACCTCACCCTCACTAACACTCAACCCCTCACTCACCCTCACTCTCACCCTTACTCACACTCAACACCTCAGCCTCGCCCTCACTCACCCTCACCCTCAACCCCTCATGCCATTTTGAAGGGTAACTTGGAGCAGACAGTTCAAGTCGAATTACAGTAAGGGAGAAAATGGCGTCTGGAAACGTGATGTTTTTTTAGCAAAACTCCTATAGTCACTCACCCTCAACCCCTCACCCTCACTCAACACCTCACCTTCACTCACCATCAACATTTCACCCTCACTCACCCTCAACACCTCACCCTCAACCCCTCACCCTCAACCACTCACCCTCACCCTAACTCACCCTCACCCTCACTCACCCTCCCTCACCCCCTCACCCACACCCTCAACACTTCACCCTCAACCCCTCACTCACCCTCAACCCCTCCCCCTCACCCTCACCCTCACTCACCCTCACCCTCACTCACCCTCAACACCTCACCATCACTAAACCTCAACCCCTCACCCTCACTAACTCTCAACCCCTCAATCACCCTTACCCTCACTCACCCTCAATACCTCACCCTCACTAACACTCAACCCCTCACTCACCCTCACTCTTACCCTCACTCACACTCAACACCTCAGCCTCACCCTCACTCACCCTCACCCTCAACCCCTCATGCCATTTTGTAGGGTAACTTGGAGCAGACAGTTCAAGTCGAATTACAGTAAGGGAGAAAATGACGTCTGGAAACGTTATGTTTTTTTAACTAAACTCCTATAGTTTACATACCATGCCGTACACACACACCAACATCAATCCCAGCATTTAAAATTACCCACAGACACATTCAAGGGCCGCATCCTCAGCAATGCTTACGATTTTCATAGTAAAAATAACAACACAACTTTGATGGAAAATATTGCATCCAGCCTCTGACCCATTCAGCAACATACATCAGCTCATAACATTTCGCCACACCTGTCTCTACATTTATGTATTGGCAAACAAAATCATCGACCATCTTTCTCATTGGCCCACTGTATTTTAACGTTGCCACACACACATTAATGGAGGCATCTGCAGCAATGTTCAGTATTTTCATACTAAACATAAACGCCACAACTTTGAGCCTGTATATTACAAGACTTACATTAAGGGACGCATCCGCAGCTAAGTTCTGTATTTACAACACGTACACACACAGCTAAAAGTATCCCAGCATTTAAAACTACCCACAGACACATTTAAGGGCCGCTTACGCAGCAATGCTCCAATTTTCATAA
Organism: Lissotriton vulgaris; assembly: GCF_964263255.1. Taxonomy (NCBI): domain Eukaryota; kingdom Metazoa; phylum Chordata; class Amphibia; order Caudata; family Salamandridae; genus Lissotriton; species Lissotriton vulgaris. The sequence continues at coordinate 36,596 of NW_028241134.1, read as the reverse complement.
TAAAAACAAGAACACAACTTTTATGGCAAACATTGCATCCGGCCTCTGACCCATTCAGCACCATGCATCAGCTCATAACATTTCGCCACACCTGTCTTTACATTTATGTATTGCCAAACAAAATCATCGACCATCTTTCTCATTCGCCCACTGGATTTTAACGTTGTCACACACACATTAATGGACGCATCCGCAGCAATGTTCAGTATTTTCATACTAAACATAAACGCCACAACTTTGAGCCTGTATATTACAAGAGTTGTAGGTTTAAAAGTGAAACTTTGTATACTTTGGAAGCTTTATATATGCCATTTTTAAGGGTAACCTTGAGCAGACAGTTGAAGTCGAATTACACTAACGAAAAAAAAAAAAAAAAATGCCCTTTGCTTTGTCAGTTCCGAGCGAACTCTTATGTGCGCTTAAGGGAGTTGCCCAGGGAAGTCTACTGTCGCACCAATGCCGAAACTCCATCTGCATACACATTCAAACATTCACACTTCCAAGTCGCGCACATCAGCTAGTGTGACTTTTCCTTGGGGCAAGGGAAGGACTAAAAGCTTTGATCCGTTCTTAAACTAAAAACAAAAAAAAAAGTTTCTTGCATCGTTACCCCCTATTTAAGCAGAGGGACGGGTCACTTTAAGTCATACTCTGTTTTTACCTGCGAGGACAGAACTTGGACTTACAGAACGACGCTGTACTTGCTGCTATCGACCAACAGCCACTGAAAAACTACGCCTTTCAATCTTAGAAAGTAAGTGCATGGAACTTTTATTTCTATACATCTAAGGGACAGTATTGATAAATGTACTTGCGTTTATTAGAACGGTTACTATATCAACATTGCACCTGTGTTAAATTATTGTGCGACATGTTCGTTGGGAAAACTACATTTTCTATGGTAATACTTAGCAAAGGACTACGTAATTTCTCAAGCAGGTCATACCTTTGTTTAAACCTACCGATACATATTTCTTTTTTTTTTATCGTTATATCTTGTAGGTTATTCGTACGCTTTCAACATTTCCTTGATAGGGGGAAAGAAACTGCGCACCAACATATATCATGTAAGTACAGCCAACTGTTCACTCTGCTACACAATTTGTCCTTCCGTTCATAACACTTCGACTCGCCACACAGAACATTTCTTCCAATAATTCAAGGCACAACATAAGTTTGACACACACCCTCTCGTACATCTCCTTGTGTTACCTTTTCACGCACACACAACTAACAAGACTTACTAAATTACAAGCACGACATATTGATTGCAAGCACAACTTCAGGTTACTTGACACTATCAACAAGATCAACAGTACCCACAGCTTCAGCTTGCACCTAACACACAAAAGCGCACACACATTATCACATTCACATGCATAGGAACAAACATCCCCGTTACAACATGCGAACTACTTTCGATACTTTAAAAAAAAAAAAAAAACACTCGACACACACTTTCGGAACATTCGGCCGCAATCTCATATCATAACACTTCGCCACACTCCCAGGAATATTTCGTTCACAACTTCAACTACATGCATTACTTGCACACTAACTGGGTACACTTTCAATATTACACGCAAACCGCATTCATTCTCATATTTAATGCAACACAGTAACTACTCCAAGTTACAAGATAACACATACACACCTTTTTTTTACGTCTGTTACTATTACCTTTTCACGCACACACGGTTAAGAACACATACTATATAACACGCACGCCGAATTGAGTGCAACCACAACAGAACACTCATTACGCTTTTAGTCACAGCTTCACAGCAAGACAGTAAACAGGATGATCGGACTGAACAGTGAACAGAGCTGCAGCTTACACTAATCACACACACCCTGTCATATTATCTTTCAATATTACACGCATACCGCTTTCATTCTCAGATTAAATGTAACACAGTAACCAGTCCAAGTTACAAGATGACACATACACACCTTTTTTTACATCTCTTAGTATTAACTTTTCACGCACACACGGTTAGGAACACATACTATATCACACGCACGCCGAATTGAGTGGGACCACAACAGAACACTCATTCCGCTTTTAGTCACAGCTTCACAGCAAGACAGTAAACAGGATGATCGGACTCAGGAGTGAACAGAGCTGCAGCTTACACTAATCACACACACCCTGTCACATTAGGCAAAACACTGACTGCCACCCTTCTACAGCACGTGCGACTCCAACGCAATCTAAGATCATAGCACTTCGCCACTACTGCACCAAACTTTCAGTCAGAACTTCTAATTGCACATTTCTTTGCACGCAAACAGGCTACACTTTACAACATTCACGCGGAATGCATTCATTCGCAGCTTTACTGGCACACAGTAACTAATCCAAGTTACAAGCTGACACACGAAAACAGCCGCTCGTACAACTACTAGTATTACCTTTTCACAAACACACATCCAATAACACATTAGCCAGGAGTAGCTGCCTACAAAAATAAACACTTGACCTTACACTTACTACACTATTCACAGGCACATTGTAACATTAGGGGGAATAGTACAGCCATAAACCGTTCGCAACACTTCGCCACACTACAACAAACTTTTCATACACACATTCCACGATCAAGGGGACTTTCACACACACCCTCTATTACATGGCTACTCACAATCTTTCTCTCAGGGGCCAAATTTACTGTTTTGTTTGTGTCCAAGGGCCGCATCGGTGGGGGCAGGGTCAGTGGGTAAGGGTCGGGGCTACAGCAACAACATAAAACTGACCATGAGGTTAATCACAGGACCCTGCAGCCGAAGGCTTCGTCCACTGAGCCCTCCCGGCATACACATAATTTTCTCGCTCTCTTTCTCTCTCGGTCTCCCTCCCTCTCTATAGCTCTCTCTCCCTCCCTACACTATTCACAGGCACATTGTAACATTAGGGGGAATAGTACAGCCATAAACCGTTCGCAACACTTCGCCACACCACAACAAACTTTTCATACACACATTCCACGATCAAGGGGACTTTCACACACACCCTCTATTACATGGCTACTCACAATCTTTCTCTCAGAGGCCAAATTTACTGTTTTGTTTGTGTCCAAGGGCCGCATCGGTGGGGGCAGGGGCAGTGGGTAAGGGTCGGGGCTACAGCAACAACATAAAACTGACCATGAGGTTAATCACAGGACCCTGCAGCCGAAGGCTTCGTCCACTGAGCCCTCCCGGCATACACATAATTTTCTCGCTCTCTTTCTCTCTCGGTCTCCCTCCCTCTCGATAGCTCTCTCTCCCTCCCTACACTATTCACAGGCACATTGTAACATTAGGGGGAATAGTACAGCCATAAACCGTTCGCAACACTTCGCCACACCACAACCAACTTTTCATACACACATTCCACGATCAAGGGGACTTTCACACACACCCTCTATTACATGGCTACTCACAATCTTTCTCTCAGGGGCCAAATTTACTGTTTTGGTTTGTGTCCAAGGGCCGCATCGGTGGGGGCAGGGTCAGTGGGTAAGGGTCGGGGCTACAGCAACAACATAAAACTGACCATGAGGTTAATCACAGGACCCTGCAGCCGAAGGCTTCGTCCACTGAGCCCTCCCGGCATACACATAATTTTCTCGCTCTCTTTCTCTCTCGGTCTCCCTCCCTCTCTATAGCTCTCTCTCCCTCCCTCTAGCTCCCCCTCCCTCTCTCCTGTCTTCCTCTGTCTCACTCTAACTGTGTTCCTCCCTCTGTCTCACTCCCTCTCTCTCCTTCCTCCTCTCTCTCTCTCCCTCTCTCCCTCCCTCCCTCTTCGTCTCCCTCCCTATCACTCTGCATCTCACTCCCTTTCTCTTCCTCTCCCTCCATTTCCCTTCCTTTCCGTCACTTTCCCTCCCTCTCTGTCTTTGTACATAACTCTCCATTTCCCTCCCCTTCACTCCCTCTCTGTCTTTGTACATTAGTTGCACACTAACTGGGTACACTTTCAATATTACACGCACACCGCATTCATTTTCAGATTCAATGCAATACAGTAACTAATCTAAGTTACAAGATGACACACACACACCTTTTTTGGTACATCTCTCACTATTAACTTTTCACGCACACACTCACTCCCTCCCTCTCCATCCCCAACAACAATTCCAGCATTTAAAAATACCCACAGACACATTCAAGTCCCGCATCCTCAGCAATGCCCAACTATTTTCCTAATACAAATAACGACACTACATTAAGGGGGTCGTTATTTTTGCACCCTCACACACACTCACCCTCACCCTCACTTACCCTCAACGCCTCACCCTCACTCACCCTCAACACCTCACCCTCACTCACCCTCACCCTCACTCACCCTCACTCACCCTCACTCACCCTCAACACCTCACCCTCACTTACCCTCAACGCCTCACCCTCAATCACCCTCAACACCTCACCCTCACTCACCCTCACCCTCACTCACCCTCAACACCTCACCCTCCCTCCCTCACCCTCACCGTCACTCACCCTCACCCTCACTCAACCTCATTCTCACTCACCCTCAATGCCTCACCCTCACTCACCCTCAACACCTCACCCTCACTCACCCTCACTCACCCTCAACCCCTCGCCCCCCCTCACCCTCACTCACCCTCACCCTCACTCAGCCTCACTCACCCTCACTCACCCTCACCCTCACTCACCCTCATCCTCACTCACCCTCACCCTCACTCACCCTCACTCACCCTCACTCACCCTCAACCCCTCACCCTCACTCACCCTCAACCCCTCACTCACCCTCAATCTCACTCACCCTCACTCACCCTCAACACCTCCCCCACCCTCACTAGCCCTCAACCCCTCACCCTCACACCCTCAACCCTTCTCCCTCAACTCCTCACTCACCCTCACTCTCACTCAACACCTCAACACCTCAGCCTCACCCTCACCCTCACCCTCACCCTCACTCACCCTCAACCCCTCACTCACCCTCAACCCCTCACCCTCACTCACCCACACTCACCCTCATCCTTACTCACCCTCAACTTCTCTCCCTCACTCACCCTCAATCTCTCATCCTAACGCACCCTCACTCACCCTCAACCCCTCACCCTCACTCACCATCACTCACACTCACCCTCACCCTCACTCACCCTCACCCTCACTCACCCTCAACACCTCATCCTCACTCACCCTCACCATCACTCACCCTCAAACCTTCACCCTCACTCACCCTCACCCTCACTCACCCTCACTCACCCTCAAACCCTCACCCTCAACCCCTCACTCACCCTCCCTCACCTCACTCATCCTCCCTCACCTCACTCACCCTCACTCACCCTCACCCTCACCCACCCTCAACACCTCATCCTCACTCACCCTCACTCACCCTCACTCACCTTCAACTCCTCACCCTCAACCCCTCACCCACCCTCAACCCCTCACCCTCACTCACCCTCAACCCCTCACCCTCACTCACCCTCACCCACCCTTACTCACCCTCACTCTCACTCACCCTCAACCCCTCACCCTCAATCACCCTCACCCTCACCCTCACTCACCCTCAATCCCTCACCCTCACCCTCAACCCCTCACCCTCACTCACCCTCAATACCACTCACCCTCACTCACCCTCAACCCCTCCCCCTCCCCCTCATTCACCCTCACCCTCAACACCTCACCCTCACTAACCCTCAACACCTCACCCTCACCCTCACACCCTCAACCCTTCACCCTCACTCATCCTCACTCACCCTCAACACCTCACCCTCACTCACCCTCACCCTCAACACCTCACCCTCACTAACCCTCAACACCTCACCCTCACACCCTCAACACTTCATCCTCACTCACCCTCACTCACCCTCAACCCCTCACACTCACTCACCCTGACCCTCACTCACCTTCAACCCCTCACCCTCCCTCACCCTCACTCACCTTCAGCCACACTCACCCTCTCTCTCCCTCTCTCTAGCTCCCCCTCCCTCTCTCCTGCCTTCCTCTTTCTCACTCTAACTTTGTTACTCCCTCTGTCTCCCTCCCCCTCTCTCTCCCTCCCTCCCTCCCTCTCCGTCTCCCTTCCTATCACTCTCCATCTCACTCCCTTTCCCTTCCTCTCACTCCATTTCCCTTCCTTTCCCTCACTTTCACTCCCTCTCCCTCACTCTCCATCTCCCTCACTCTCCCTCCCTTTTACTCCCTCTCCATTTCCCTCCCCTTCACTCCCTTTCTGTCTTTGTACATTACTTGCACACTAACTGGGTACACTTTCAATATTACACGCACACCGCATTCATTCTCAGATTCAATGCAACACAGTAACCAGTCCAAGTTACAAGATAACACACACACACCTTTTTTTACGTCTCTCAGTATTAACTTTTCACGCACACACTCACTCCCTCTCCGTCCCCCTCCCCCTCCCTTTTCCTCCCACTCCCTCTCTCTCCCTCTATCATCTCACCCTGCCTGTGTGCCAGCCGTGGCGCACAGACTCACAGCAGCACCAGAGCTCTTAACAGGTCTTTAAAAGACCATTTACATGCTAATGTGGCCTTTACGGGAAAAATTAAAAAAGATATATTATAACCATTATTTTTTTTCTCCTTTCAGATTATTAAAACAACAACAAAAGAAACAGAAGTTAAGGTAAATACTACTTTGCCAGTTAGTGGAAAAATTGTCAAAAGTTCATACCTTACAGTCCCCCAAAAAATTTGTTACATGACAAAGCTTCTTAATTTACATTTGTTGATAAAAAATTTTTAGTATAACATATAAGATGCAGAGATGCTTGAAAGCAAGTTACCATCAAGGGAATATCAAATTTAATAGCAAATCACAAGGTAAGCAATGCTTACCAAATAGTGTTTTTGCTGTCTTGCACAATTTATGCAAGCCAGTAACTACTTGGAACTCTAATGATCTGCATTATATAATGGACCGTGGGGACGCTTTATATCTACAAATGCATTCTATTAACAAAGAAATACTTATGCATCCAGATGACCTGTCAAGGTATATAGACCACAATCAAGAGATATATTCACTTTTGCTACGGAACGCTTACTACGGTGATGTCCTTAAACGTTTTGATAAAGCCTACCCAGATATTAGCACAGCATTAAATGTTACTATTAATAAGCACTGTAGTGTTATACTTTGTATGAATGTTTATGTTATAGCTATTTTCAAACATATGCAATCATACTTTGTATTTGATTCACATAGTAGGGACCATGAAGACATGCCGCATTCAAACGGAACATGTGTTACAATTGCCTTTCATTCTTTTGAAGGGCTGATTCAATATGTTATGAAACTAGCATATAACTTTACACATCAGGCTGAGCAATGTGTCCAATTTGAATTAACACCAATAGATATAAAAGTCATTAAAAGGAAATCATTTACAAAAGCACTTACTGTGCACAAAAAAAATAGTCACCTACCGCAAGAAAGAAAAATTTGGGTACATACTACTGAATGTACTCCTAATCAGACTATAACATCAACAACAATGTCTTCTGATAATTTACTGAATAAAAGTAAGGGAGGGAATAGCAATACTAATCATTTAGCACAATTACCAGGGAATAGTAAATCTATACAGGGAACAAATAAACAGTCTCTGAAAAGAAAAAGGGATTCAAGTACATGTCCAACTAAAGTTGTACAAAGAAAAAAAGTTAATACAGCTGAAGAAGACATTACCAACAGTCAACTAAGTGCTAGTGATAATAACAGACCAAGATTCACGCAGGGCCAAAGACAGAAACGAGGTAAACAAATCCATACAATCATTCGCAAATTCCACCGTGAAATATTGCATGGCCCAGAGTACATTTGTACTCTTTGCAATCAATTGTGGCATAAACAAACGTTGAAAAATATACGCAGTGTTAGCCAATCCGAAATTTTCAAAAAGTGTAACATTAGTAACAAGAAAACAAATTTTATTTGTAGGACTTGCTATTATTACATTCGCAAAAACAAAATACCACCATGTTCTATTGTAAATGGCATGGGGTTCCCAAATGTACCAGTTGAATTAGAATTATATGATTTAGAAGAAAGATTAGTTTCACCTAGGATACCATTCTTACAAATTCGGAGTCTGCCACGCGGTTTTCAAAAAATCATTATCAGGTGCAGTAGTTAATGTACCTGCAGATGTTATGACAACTGTTACCATTTTACCAAGGCAAATTAATGACGCCATGACAATCCCAGTGAAATTAAAAAGGAAATTAATCTATAAATCATATACACATTATGAGAATATTAGACCAAATACAGTAAAAAAGGCAGCTACATGGCTAGCTAAAAATAGTACAATGTTTAATGAATATGGTGTTACTATTAACCCTGACTGGGAGTATATACCTCCAGAAATAGAATCTCACAATGAGACTTCTGAGACAAACAATTCATCTGATAGTTCAGACAACATAGAAGCTGGGAATTTGGATACTATGTTAACAAATGAAACAATTACTAGTAATTCGCTGAATGTGTTAAGTTTCGCTCCAGCTGAACATAACACGCCAAGAGGTTTATATGAGGATAAAGATTCAGAGTTTTTGGCTTTCCCTACTATTTTTTGTGGTGAACGAAGGCCTAACAATAAGGAAAGACACATACCGGTACATTATAGTACTATTTGCCAAGCAGAGTTAAGGAGTTATGATAGAAGAGTCGCTAAATCTATTACTAATGTGTTTTTTAAACTGAAGAAATTACATATTAAGCAGATCCATGGTAAAATCAACATTTCCATCAGAAAACATTTTACAGATGGAAATAAAATAACTGCTAAAGACATTAAATATAATATTGGCAATGTTTTACAGTTTAATGAAGGTTACAAAGTATTAAAAACTATACGCAGTTCACCTCCATATTGGGAAGGTTGCAAAAAAGATATTTTTGCAATGATAAGGCAACTTGGCATACCCACTTTCTTTTTGACTTTATCTGCTGCTGAAACAAAATGGCACCATTTAATAAATATACTATTGAGAGTTAGAAACTTAAAGGAATGTACAGAGGAAGAATTCTTAAACATGTCTTGGGAAACTAAAAGTAAATTAATACAAGAAGATCCAATAACATGTGCAAGACAGTTTGACTATCAAGTTAGGAAATTCTTTAATTGTGTTTTGCTGAATGGCACTAATCCAATTGGGGAAATAGTAGACTACTTTTACAGAGTCGAATTCCAACAAAGAGGTTCTCCACATATACATGCATTACTCTGGGTAAACAAAGCACCACTGTATGGTGTTTCACCAGTGGAAGAAGTCAATAGCTTTATTGACAAATATATCACTTGTCATAAGTCTGAGAACCCTGTTTTACAACCGTTAATAAATCTACAAAGGCATGGTCACACAAAAAATTGCAGACGTAAACAGCAACGGACATGCAAATATCAATATCCAAAATATCCAATGTCAAGAACGCTCATTTTAGAGCCATTAACACTTGAGGAGACAAATAAGCAATGGCAAGATAATATGAAAATAATACATGAAGCTATGAATAATACTACTTTTAATTCACTTTCTTTTGAGGAATTTTTAGACTTCATTAAAATGGATGATAAAGAATATATTACTTCAATACAAACTAGCTTACAAAAAACAACTATTTTTTTGAAAAGAACACCAGGCGAATGCTTCATCAATAACTACAATAGTACTCTTTTAGAAGCTTGGCGAGCAAACATAGACTTGCAGTTTATACTGGACCCTTATGCTTGTGCTGTCTACATTATCTCATATATCAGTAAATCGCAAAGAGGAATTAGCAAACTTCTAGCGCAAGCTGCTAAAGAGGTAACAAGCAATAGTAATATCAAAGATCAACTTAAACACATAGGAAACAAATTCCTCAACTGCACAGAAATTAGTGCTCAAGAAGCAGCATATCTAATTCTTCAAATACCATTACGGAAAAGCTCACGATCATTTGTATTTATTAATACTAGCCGTCCAGAGAAAAGAACTTATTTAATGCGTGATATCGAAACGATTAATAACTTGCCAGAAAATTCAACTGACATTCAATGTGAAAATATTATTATTAAGTACTGCAAACGGCCACAATCATTAGAGATGTGCACGTTAGCAGACTATGCGGCTAATTTCAACTATGTGAAGAAAAAAACACATGGGAGAGAAATCAATGATTGCGAAGATTTACTTGCAGAACAAAACTTTTACAGCTCAGATGAGGAAGAATTAGAAATAGAATGTAGTAACGGAAATAAAGAACAACAGAAACAGAATTATGATTATGCTTTAAATAAGCGCAGACAGGGGAAAATAATACGCTTTTGCAGATTTAGCAAAAATAATGAACCAGAAGAGTATTATAGAGAAATATTAATGTTGCACTATCCATGGAGGGAAGAACAAAAAATACTAATCAACAAGGAAACTTACTATGATAGGTATCTGGAAGTTAAAACATTTGTTGACACACAACTAAAAATCTATAACAAACAGCATGGCGAAGTTACAAACATTATTCATGAACAGTGTCATGAAAATGTAATTTCACCTCCTCTATCACCAACTGTTAATATACAGACAGAAGACCAAAATCCTGAAAATAATAATAGATATGATTTGGCTCTAGATTTAGGAATTAGAACTACAACCGAAGAACAAAGCTCAACTAACATTATTTTACCCAATGAAAAATACCAAAAACTTATGCAAAACTTAACGGAAGAACAACTTAAATTTGTTTACCATCACTTGCATTGGTTTAAAACTACAAGCACTCCATGCTATACTTTTTGCACTGGAGGAGCTGGTGTTGGGAAAAGTTTTGTAATATCTGCACTATATCAAACTTTACTACGCTACTATAACACTAAGGCAGGTGAAAATCCAGATAATGTTTATATCTTACTTACTGCTCCAACAGGAAAGGCTGCCCATAATATTAATGGCAAAACACTGCATAGCACTTTCAAAATACCTGTGTCGCAAAGTTTGACTTATAAACAACTGAGTCATGAACATAGAACTGCTCTACAAATGGAAATGATGCATGTTAGAGTTGTTATTATTGATGAAATTTCAATGGTAGGACACAATATGTTAAATTTTATACATAACAGGCTTCAAGAAATAAAATCATCTAATGAACCATTTGGAGGAATTTCTATTTTAGCCATTGGTGACTTTTACCAATTAAAACCTGTATTTGACAGATACATTTTTCAGGATTCTACACAGATGTATGGTCCTTTAAGTGCTAACTTATGGAAAGAACATTTTAAAATTTTTGAATTAACAAAAATTATGCGCCAAAAAGAAGATCTTCAATTTGCTCAATTACTAAACCGGTTGAGAGAAGGCAAGCATACTGAAGAAGATATTTCACAAATTAAGCAAAGGGAAATACAACCTGATGAGAGTTTATTAGAAACAATTCCATATATCATGTCAACTAATATAGAAGTTAATGAAATTAACAAAAATGTTTTGGAAAAACATTGCAAAGATTATCCAGTCTACATAACAGTAGCAAGCGATACCGTCAGTTCTGATTTGTCTGAAAATGTGAAAAAAACTATTCTTAAGCAACTGCCCAAAGATCCACAGAAAACAATGGGCCTTTCACATACATTACACATTGCCTTACAACTTCGTTATGATTTAAGTTGCAATGTGGATGTCAATGATGGTTTAACAAATGGCGCAACTGGTGTGGTACAATTAGTTGAATTGATTAACAATACACCTATTATTGTTTGGTTGTTATTTGACAATCCCAGTATAGGACAAACAACCAGACAACAATATAAACACTTATATCATTCACAAATACAAAATACATGGACACCAATACATGCTATAGCTAGACATTTTCAATACACTAAAAAATGTATTACCATTATACGGAAGCAATTTCCTTTACGCCAAGCATCAGCACGCACTATACATCGCACACAAGGTGCAACTCTGGAACCACTTTATATACACTTTAATAACAGCAAGATTCATCATTTGCATTATGTTGCTATTAGCAGGGCAAAATCAATACAAAATGTATATGTACACAATTTTGATGAAGGTAAAATTTTAGTACATCCACAAGTTAATGAGGAAATGCACAGATTAAGGACAGAAATGCCACTTGAAATACATATCCCACAGTTACATACATACAGTGCACATTTCAATATCATTGCACACAATATAAGATCACTACAGAAAAATTTTTCATCTATGATAGCGGATAGGAATATATTAGAAGCAGACATTATTTGCTTAACTGAGATCAACACTACAAGAAATGCTACAGCTACTGATTTTACGATAGAACAATACCATCACATTATATTTGATAAATTTCATACATACAACACAAACCATGGAATGATTATGTACTACAAAAAATATTTATTTATATTGCCTATTTATGAGACACATGAAGGGATAGACATTTTACATTTTACTCTACATATTTATAACACGGATTAATTTATTATTATTTTATACAAACCACCCCAAAAAAGTATAACTTCTCTTTTTGATTTTATCACAAATATTACGGATTTTTACCCCACACACAAATTGATTATTATAGGGGATTTCAATGTGGATGTATCTCAACAAAATGCAAACACCAAGCAATTACTTGGATTCTTTGAAACAAAATTACAATGTCAACAACTCATTAACAGTTACACAACTAACTACCAATCCATTTTAGATCATATATATACAAATGAACAAGTACACAACTATGGTACTTTAGAATGCTATTACAGTGATCATAAAGCAATATGGGTTTGTTTTTAACATGTTCTAACACATTTTCTATTTCAGATGATGTCTATTGAAGAAATCATGAACATTAATACCGATGACAACAAACCATATCAGAAACCCATAAGAGTTAATGTCATCAACTGCTCAGGGAAAACTACTTACAAAAATGCTAAACAAGAACAGAAAATTCTATTTCATTTGGCTCTAGCAGATAAAACTGGAACCATCAAATGTACTTGTTATCAAGAAAATTTATATGAGCAAACTAAAAGTAACTGTGGACTACTGATACGCAACTTTATTATCAAAAACAAAACAATTTTAATTACAAAGCAAACTAAAGTAACAAAATTTCCCGCTATGACAATTGAGGAGGGCCTGATCCAACAAGCAAAGAACATTTTGCATCCGCCTGCACCATCGGCTTCTCCCATTAAGGAAATAAAACGGGCAAGTCTAAAAAGTCTTATGACCGTTTCAGGGACAATAATTGCCGTAAGTATGAACGCAAACATGTCATCATGTCAACTAAAAAAAAACATTGAAAATGCAATAGGTCTCGCATTTGAAAAGTTGGACTTATTAGTATTGTAAATGACATATCTTATTTATTTGTTGGTTTTTAAAATTGCAAGTCTAAAAAAGTTTATGACTGTTTCAGGGACAATATGTGCCGGAAGTATGAACGCAAACATGTGATCATGTCTACTAAAAAAATGCATAGTTGGCTTACACACACATTATACCTTTAGTAACTTCACTAACAAGCTCAAAAAAGGTAGCATTATACACTCTTTCACACTATGTAGAAAGTACGAGTTTTGAAAACTATAATATGCCAGTGCTTTGGTGTATACTACAAATACAAGTACTCTCTACAAAGCCATTTTTAGCAATAAATAATGCAATCTTTTAGAAAGGATGTTCATTTGGGTCGTTAAATATAATACATTATATTGCCATTCATACAACGCACTAGTACTATGTGTTTTTACAGTCACTATTTTATACAATGCTTACTTTTTGTTTAGGAAGAGGACGCAAACACTGTGTTTACCTCAATGCCTCACCCTCAGTCACCCGCACTCACCCTCAACCCCTCACCCTCACTCACCCTCACTCACCCTCACTAGCCCTCAACACCTCACTCACCCTCAATCTCACTCACCCTCACTCACACTCAACCCCTCCCCCTCACTCACCCTCACTCACCCTCACTAGCCCTCAACATCGCACCCTCAAACACTTAACCCTTCTCCCTCAACTCCTCACTCAACACCTCAACACCTCAGCCTCACCCTCACCCTCACCCTCACTCACCCTCAACCCCTCACCCTCACTCACCCTCAATCCCTCACCCTCACTCACCCACACTCACCCTCATCCTTACTCACCCTCAACATCTCACCCTCACTCACCCTCAATCTCTCACCCTCACCCTCACTACAAATACAAGTACTCTCTACAAAGCCATTTTTAGCAATAAATAATGCAATCTTTTAGAAAGGATGTTCATTTGGGTCGTTAAATATAATACATTATATTGCCATTCATACAACGCACTAGTACTATGTGTTTTTACAGTCACTATTTTATACAATGCTTACTTTTTGTTTAGGAAGAGGACGCAAACACTGTGTTTACCTCAATGCCTCACCCTCAGTCACCCTCACTCACCCTCAACCCCTCACCCTCACTCACCCTCACTCACCCTCACTAGCCCTCAACACCTCACTCACCCTCACTCACACTCAACCCCTCCCCCTCACTCACCCTCACTCACCCTCACTAGCCCTCAACACCTCACCCTCAAACACGCAACCCTTCTCCCTCAACTCCTCACTCAACACCTCAACACCTCAGCCTCACCCTCACCCTCACCCTCACTCACCCTCAACCCCTCACCCTCACTCACCCTCAATCCCTCACCCTCACTCACCCACACTCACCCTCATCCTTACTCACCCTCAACATCTCACCCTCACTCACCCTCAATCTCTCACCCTCACCCTCACTACAAATACAAGTACTCTCTACAAAGCCATTTTTAGCAATAAATAATGCAATCTTTTAGAAAGGATGTTCATTTGGGTCGTTAAATATAATACATTATATTGCCATTCATACAACGCACTAGTACTATGTGTTTTTACAGTCACTATTTTATACAATGCTTACTTTTTGTTTAGGAAGAGGACGCAAACACTGTGTTTACCTCAATGCCTCACCCTCAGTCACCCTCACTCACCCTCAACCCCTCACCCTCACTCACCCTCACTCACCCTCACTAGCCCTCAACACCTCACTCACCCTCACTCACACTCAACCCCTCCCCCTCACTCACCCTCACTCACCCTCACTAGCCCTCAACACCTCACCCTCAAACACGCAACCCTTCTCCCTCAACTCCTCACTCAACACCTCAACACCTCAGCCTCACCCTCACCCTCACTCACCCACACTCACCCTCATCCTTACTCACCCTCAACATCTCATCCTCACTCACCCTCAATCTCTCACCCTCACCCTCACTACAAATACAAGTACTCTCTACAAAGCCATTTTTAGCAATAAATAATGCAATCTTTTAGAAAGGATGTTCATTTGGGTCGTTAAATATAATACATTATATTGCCATTCATACAACGCACTAGTACTATGTGTTTTTACAGTCACTATTTTATACAATGCTTACTTTTTGTTTAGGAAGAGGACGCAAACACTGTGTTTACCTCAATGCCTCACCCTCAGTCACCCTCACTCACCCTCAACCCCTCACCCTCACTCACCCTCAACACCTCACCCCAACACTTCACCCTCAACGCCTCACTCACCCTCAATCTCACTCACCCTCACTCACACTCAACCCCTCCCCCTCACTCACCCTCACTCACACTCACTAGCCCTCAACACCTCACCCTCAAACACTCAACCCTTCTCCCTCAACTCCTCACTCAACACCTCAACACCTCAGCCTCACCCTCACCCTCACCCTCACCCTCACTCACCCTCAACCCCTCACCCTCACTCACCCTCAATCCCTCACCCTCACTCACCCACACTCACCCTCATCCTTACTCACCCTCAACATCTCACCCTCACTCACCCTCAATCTCTCACCCTCACTCACCCTCACTCACCCTCACCCTCACTCACCCTCACTCACACTCACCCTCACCCTCACGTAACACCTCATCCTCACTCACCCTCACTCACCCTCAACCCCTCACCCTCACTCACCCTCACCCTCACCCTCAACACCTCACCCTCAATTACTCACCCTCAAACTCACCCTCACTCATGTCATCATGTCTACTAAAAAAATGCATAGTTGGCTTACACACACATTACACCTTTAGTAACTTCACTAGCCCTCAACACCTCACCCTCAAACACTCAACCCTTCTCCCTCAACTCCTCACTCAACACCTCAACACCTCAGCCTCACCCTCACCCTCACCCTCAACCCCTCACCCTCACTCACCCTCAATCCCTCACCCTCACTCACCCACACTCACCCTCATCCTTACTCACCCTCAACATCTCACCCTCACTCACCCTCAATCTCTCACCCTCACCCTCACTCACCCTCACTCACCCTCACCCTCACTCACCCTCACTCACACTCACCCTCACCCTCACGTAACACCTCATCCTCACTCACCCTCACTCACCCTCAACCCCTCACCCTCACTCACCCTCACCCTCACCCTCAACACCTCACCCTCAATTACTCACCCTCAACCTCACCCTCACTCATGTCATCATGTCTACTAAAAAAATGCATAGTTGGCTTACACACACATTACACCTTTAGTAACTTCACTAACAAGATCAAAAAACATAGCATTATACACTCTTTCACACTATGTAGAAAGTACGAGTTTTGAAAACTATAATATGCCAGTGCTTTGGTGTATACTACAAATACAAGTACTCTCTACAAAGCCATTTTTAGCAATAAATAATGCAATCTTTTAGAAAGAATGTTCATTTGGGTCGTTAAATATGATACATTATATTGCCATTCATACAACGCACTAGTACTATGTGTTTTTACAGTCACTATTTAATAGAATGCTTACTTTTTGTGTAGGAAGAGGACGCAAAGACTGTGTTTATCAATGGGCAAGATACCCCACTCAAATCGATTACAATAAAAGATGCAACAGATGACATAAAAGTGACACTGTGGAGAGAAGCATCACTATTTAGAATACATCTTGGCGAATATGTTACCCTGACGCACGTAACTGTCCATGAATTCAATGCTCAAAAAATATTGAATACAACGCGCCATAGCAAAATGGAGGTAAGCACAACAAACCAAACATTTTGGGAATATCTCTTTCAGCCACTCTTGGCCTTTTACCCACTCTTGGCCTTTCACCCACTCTGGGCCTTTCATTCCATCCTGGCCCTTTCACCCACTCTGGCCCTTTCACCCACTCTGGGCCTTTCAACCAATCTGGGCCTTTCACCCACTCTGCACCTTTCACCCACTCTGCACCTTTCACCCACTCTGGCCCTTTCACCCACTCTGGCCCTTTCACCCACTCTGGCCCTTTCATCTACTCTGGACCTTTCACCCACTCTGGACCTTTCACCCACTCTAGACCTTTCACCCACTCTGGCCCTTTCACCCACTCTGGCCCTTTCACCCACTCTGGACCTATCACCCACTCTGGACCTATCACCCACTCTGGCCCTTTCACCCACTCTGGCCCTATCACCCACTCAAGCCCTATCAACCACTGTGAGCCTTTCACCCACTCTGTCCATTTCACCCACTGTGTCCCTTTCACCCACTCTGTCCCTTTCACCCACTATAGGCCTTACACAAAACATAAAGTATAAAAATGTACTAACTAATTGTTGCATTTGTTTTCTCTCAACAGGTAACAGCCCCACCACAGGAAAAGATGGACATTCAAATTTATGGCGTCGAAAGCACCACAGATGAAACTAGTATTATCACAATAAGGGTGACAAACACAGACGAATATCAATCAATGCCCATCGAAAACGAGATACTAATTAAATGGTTTATGTTAGATGATGAAGTTGACAACATCGGGGATGCCCTAGTACATTTTTTGCCACAAACTTTTGAAGTGGTGTTTTGCAATGGCAAAATCATAAGTATTCTTAAAGAAAAAGACGATGACATATGTTCTGACTAAAATTCGCATGTTGCAAGGCTATCATTTTTTTGTACAAAGTTAAAAAATAAATATTTGTGTCTTTTTCAAAAATAAAAAGGTGTGGAATACAAATTTTAAACTTCTATGGTCATTTTTTCACTACAGAAGGGAAATTATAACTAATACACTCAATTAATTCAACATAGTCACACCCACATACAACATTCAGCCAATCCATCTCACATTAAAAAAACAAATACAAAATACACACACTTTGTAGCTTGCACGCACTAAATGTATGTATGAAAGAGACTGTTGGTGTGCTAAATACGCCTGTGCTGGTGCAGAGTTATGCTGTGTTGTTGCTCAATGTTACTGTGGGGGTGCTGAATGATAAGGTGGTATTGCTGCGTGTTGCATTGGTGGACATCAGTGATGACGTTGTTGGGAGAAGTGCAACTGTTGTGGTGCTGAGTTATGCTGTGGTGGTAATAGTTGAACACTAACACAGCACCACTCATCATCAACACAGAACAACACATCACAACAACAGCATTACTAAGCACCACACTAACATCACTCAGCAACACACCAACATCACTCTACACCACCACAACAGCATCATTCAACAACAACAACATACAAAAACACAAACACACATTACATTAAAATAAACATTCACACATGCAAAACACTCACATATGCCAATCACACCATCACTCACACTCACTCACCCTCAACTCCTCACCCTCAATCACCCTCAATTACACTCACTCACCCTCAACACCTCACCCTCACTCTCCCTCAACCCCTCACCCTCACTCACCCTCAACACCTCACCCTCACGCTCACCCACACTCACGCACCATCAACACCTCACCCTCACCCACCCTCAACACCTCACCCTCACTCACCCTCAACACCGCACCCTCAACCCCTCACTCACCCACTCTCAATCATTCTCAATCACCCTCAACACCTCACCCTCACTCACCCTCAACGCCTCACCCTCACTCACCCTCAGCCTCTCACTCACCTTCAGCCCCTCACCCTCACCCTCACTCACCCTTAACACCTCACCCTCACTCATTCTCACTCACCCTCAACACCTCACCCTCACTCATCCTCACTCACCCTCAACACCTCACCCTCACTCACCCTCAACACATCACCCTCACTCACCCTCAACCTCACTCACCCTCAACACACTATCACACTACAACCACACACAAACACTTACCACCACAACACCACTTCACTCACCCTCAACACCTCACCCTTAACCCCTCACTCACCCTCACTCTCATCCTCAATCACCCTCAACACTTCACCCTCACTCACCCTCAACGCCTCACCCACACTCACCCTCAACTCCTCACTCACCCTCAGCCCCTCACCCTCACCCTCACTCACCCTCAACACCTCACCCTCAATCACCCTCAACCCCTCACTCTCACTCACCCTCACTCATCCTCACTCACCCTCACTCACCCTCACTCACCCTCAACACACTATCACACTACAACCACACACAAACACTTACCACCACAGCACCACTTCACTCACCCTCAACACCTCACCCATAACCCCTCACTCACCCTCACTCTCACTCATCCTCAATCACCCTCAACACCTCACCCTCACTCACCCTCATTGCTCACCCACACTCACCCTCAACCCCTCACTCACCCTCAGCCCCTCACCCTCACCCTCACTCACCCTCAACACCTCACCCTCACTCACCCTCAACACCTCACCCTCACTCACCCTCAACACCTCACCCTCAACACCTCACTCACCCTCACTCTCACTCATCCTCAATCACCCTCAAGACCTCACCCTCACTCACCCTCAACACCTCACTCACCCTCAGACCCTCACCCTCACTCACCCTCAACCCCTCACCCTCACTCACACTCACTCATCCTCAACACCTCACCCTCAGTCATCCTCACTCACCCTCAACACCTCACCCTCAACACCTCACCCTCACCCTCACTCACCCTCATACTCACTCACCCTCAACACACTATCACACTACAACCACACACAAACACTTACGACCACAGCACCACTTCACTCACCCTCAACACCTCACCCTCAACCCCTCACTCACCCTCACTCTCACTCATCCTCAATCACCCTCAACACCTCACCCTCACTCACCCTCAACGCCTCACCCTCACTCACCCTCAACGCCTCACTCACCCTCACACCCTCACCCTCACTCACCCTCAACGTCTCACCCTGACTCACCCTCAACATCACTCACCCTCAACCCCTCACCCTCACTCACCCTCAACACCTCACCCTCACCCTCACTCACCCTCAACACCTCACCCTCATTCACCCTCACTCACCATCAACACACTATCACACTACAACCACACACAAACACTTACCACCACAGCAACACTCATCACCACTACAGCATTACTCGGCAGACAAAGGTCATACAATCAAAACATGTACGCTTTTAACAGTCACACACACAACAACAGCTATCAATGGGCACTTTCACCAGGCATACACACACAACAGTCATTAGTACTGCAGTAGTATGTATAAATGAGACTGTTGGTGTGCGAAATACGGATGTGGTGGTGCAGAGTGATGCTGTGTTGTTGCTCAATGGTACTGTGGGGGTGCAGAAAGATAAAGTGGTATTGCTGCGTGTTGCATTGGTGGACATCAGTGATGGCGTTGTTGGGAGAATTGCAACTGTTGTAGTGCTGAGTTATGCTGTGGTGGTAATCATTAAACACCAACACAGCACCACTCATCACCAGCACAGAACAACACATCACAACAACAGCATTACTAAGCACCACACTAACATCACTCAGAAACACAACAACATCACTCTACACCACCACAACAGCATCATTCAACAACAACACACTATCACACTACAACTACACACAAACACTTACCACAACAGCACCACTCATCACCACTACAGCATTACTCAGCAGACAAACGTCATACAATCAAAAAAAGGACGCTTTTAAGAAGCACACACACCAACAGCTATCAATGGACTCTTTCACCAGGCGTACATACACAACAGTCATCAGTACTGCAGTAGTATGTATGAATGAGACTGTTGGTGTGCTAAATACGGCTGTGGTGGTGCAGAGTGATGCTGTGTTGTTGCTCAATGGTTCTGTGGGGGTGCAGAATGATAAAGTGGTATTGCTGCGTGTTGCATTCGTGGACATCAGTGATGCCGTTGTTGGGAGAAGTGCAACTGTTGTGGTGCTGAGTTATGCTGTGGTGGTAATTATTAAACACCAACACAGCACCACTCATCACTAGCACAGAACAACACATCACAACAACAGCATTACTAAGCACCACACTAACATCACTCAGCAACACACCAACATCACTCTGCACCACCACAACAGCATCATTCAACAACAACACACTATCACACTACAACCACACACAAACACTTACCACCACAGCACCACTCATTACCACTACAGCATTACTCAGCAGACAAACGGCATACAATCCAAACATGTGCGCTTTTAACAGGCACACACACCAACAGCTAGCAATGGACACTTTCACCAGGCGTACACACACAACAGTCATCAGTGCATCCTTTCACCATGCATACACCCACACAAACAGGCATCAGTCCACGCTTTCAACAGTCACACACACCACCAGCCGGAAGTGCACGCTTTCTAACAACTTTTTTTACGTAGCACACACAATTACAGCTATACAAGCATGCTTTGGTGCTGTACAGTACTGCAGTAGTATGTCTAAATGAGACTGGGGGTGTGCTAAATACGGCTCTAGTGGGGCAGAGTGATGATCTGATGTTGCTCAATGGTCCTGTGGGGGTGCCGAATTATAATGTGCTATTGCTGCGTGCTGCATAAATGGACATCAGGGAGGCCGTGGAAGAGAAAAATACCATACACAAGGCAAGTGCGACCGGCAAACACGTACGGCAAAACGGAACTCAATCCATGGCAAAAAATAAAACTAAATAGCAGCCATTGATAAAATACAAAACACACTCTCAAGAAAGGAGCCAGACAGAAAGTAAGTGCGAGCAAAGCAAGACCGAAAACAATAATTAGATTAACATCACAATAAGGAAATGCATAAACAAAAGTATAACAACTCACAAAGGCACTCTTTAATATTATGAAAAAAAAATTCTCATTACCTGTCGATCGTAGCAGCTCATTCCACTTAAATGTAGAAAATATAAAAAAAACACACACAAACAGAACATAAACAGTGCATACATAATACTTTTAACTACAACTATCAACAAACAAAAAAAAAAAGCATAGCGGCGAAACAAGTCACATACGGGTCCAAACAACACAAAAAAAAGCCAAGTCGGAGAAAAAATAAACATCAGAGTGCCACCTCAGGCGAAACAAAACTACAGGAACTACATACCAGGAAGACACTAGCAAAGATTAGTCAATGCATGGCGAACAATCAACTTAAACACGAGCCACCATTCGCATAAATAACAATAAAAATGCCAAACACAAGGAAAGTGAGAGAAATTACAATGTTCGCAATTTAAAAGACATAACACATACAAAAAAATACATTGCTTTATGTAACATTTATAAACATTCCCATTATTAAAACATCTATCTTTTACAACAGTACTAAAGTATATTGTAACTCAACAGTCGAAAATACACAAGGCGCAATACAAAGAAAACACTCATACATCCTAATAAAACATTATTACTAATACGTATATACACACAAGTATTAATACTTTCAAATTCATGTACTCAATGTTAAAACATGTACATCTTACCAGTCAAACGACGCAGCAACAACCACGGAGGAATAACACACCTTTACCGCACGAACATTCACACCAATCTAGAAAACGCCCCGTTGACGCACGTCAAATGCAACGCTACGTCACACAACGTAGCGCTGCGATTGGCTAAAAATTACGTCACGCTAAACATTACATCACCATCACCAAAAAAAATAGAACGCTAACATCCCTTACGTAACAAACGTAAAGGGAATACATAGCGTACTACACTTTACCAGAACAAAAATAAAACACAGTTTAAGTAAATGCACTAAACACTTATAAAACCAATACACATACAAAAAACAAAAAGACACATTACATTATAATCAACATTAACACATGCTAAAGACTCACATATGCCAATCACACCCTCACTCACCCTCACTCACCTTCACTCATCCTCACTCACCCTCAACACCTCACCCTCACTCACACTCAACACCTCACCCTCACTCACCCTCAAACCCTCACCCTCACTCACCCTCAATACCTCACCCTCAACACCTCACTCACCCTCATCCCCTCACCCTCAACACCTCACCCTCACTCACCCTCACCCTCACTCACCCTCAACCACTCACCCTCACTCACCCTCAACACCTCACCCTCACTCAACCTCAACACCTCACCCTCAACAACTCACTCACCCTCACTCACCCTCAACACCTCACCCTCACTCACCCACAACACCTTACCCTCACTCACCCACAACACCTTACCCTCACCCTCACTCACCTACACTCACCCTCAACACCTCACCCTCACCTTCACTCACCCTCACCCTCATTCACCCTCAACACCTCACCCTCAACACCTCACTCACACTCACTCTCACTCATCCTCACTCACCCTCAACACCTCACCCTCACTCACCCTCAACACCTCACCCTCATTCACCCTCAGCCCCTCACCCTCAACACCTCACCCTTACTCACCCTCACCCTCAACACCTCACCCACAATAACCCTCCCTCACTCACCCTCAGCCCCTCACCCTCAACACCTCACCCTCAGTCACCCACCCTCAACCACTCACCCTCACTCACCCACAACACATCACCCTCACTCAACCTCAACACCTCACCCTCAACAACTCAATCACCCTCACTCACTAACGCTCACCCACCCTCACCCTCACTCAGCCTCAACACCTCACCCTCACTCACCCTCAACGCTTCACCCTCAATCACACTCACGCACCCTCACCCACCCCCACCCTCACACACCTTCACACCCTCAACCTCACACATCCTCACTCACCCTCACACCCTCACACACCCTCACTCAATCTCATGACCTCAACCACACCCTCACATGCCCCCACCCTCACACACCCCCACCCTCACACACACCCGCACTCACACACTCTCACACATCCTCACACACCCACACACATTCTCAATAAGCCTCACACCCTCACCCTCGCCCACAATCACTCACCCTCACCCTCACACCGTCACCCTCACACCATCATCCCCTCACCCTCAATCACCCTCAACCTCACTCACCCTCACTCACCCGCACTCACCCTCAACACCTCACCCTCACCTTCACTCACCCTCACCCTCATTCACCCTCAACACCTCACCCTCAACAGCTCACTCACACTCACTCTCACACATCCTCACTCACCCTCAACACCTCACCCTCACTACCTCACCCTCACTCACACTCAACACCTCACCCTCATTCACCCTCAGCCCCTCACCCTCAACACCTCACCCTTACTCACCCTCACCCTCAACACCTCACCCACAATCACCCTCCCTCACTCACCCTCAGCCCCTCACCCTCAACACCTCACCCTCACTCACCCTCACCCTCACTCACCCTCAACCACTCACCCTCACTGACCCACAACACATCACCCTCACTCAACCTCAACACCTCACCCTCAACAACTCAATCACCCTCACTCACTAACGCTCAGCCACCCTCACCCTCACTCAGCCTCAACACCTCACCCTCACTCACCCTCAACGCTTCACCCTCAATCACACTCACGCACCCTCACCCACCCCCACCCTCACACACCTTCACACCCTCAACCTCACACATCCTCACTCACCCTCACACCCTCACACACCCTCACTCAACCTCATGACCTCTACCACACCCTCACATGCCCCCACCCTCACACACCCCCACCCTCACACACACCCGCACTCACACACTCTCACACATCCTCGCACACCCACTCACATTCTCAATAAGCCTCACACCCTCACCCTCGCCCACAATCACTAACCCTCACCCTCACACCGTCACCCTCACACCATCATCCCCTCACCCTCAACACCTCACCCTCATTCACCCTCACTCACCATCAACACACTATCACACTACAACCACACACAAACACTTACCACCACAGCAACACTCATCACCACTACAGCATTACTCGGCAGACAAAAGTCATACAATCAAAACATGTACGCTTTTAACAGTCACACACACAACAACAGCTATCAATGGGCACTTTCACCAGGCATACACACACAACAGTCATCAGTACTGCAGTAGTATGTATAAATGAGACTGTTGGTGTGCGAAATACGGATTTGGTGGTGCAGAGTGATGCTGTGTTGTTGCTCAATGGTACTGTGGGGGTGCAGAAAGATAAAGTGGTATTGCTGCGTGTTGCATTGGTGGACATCAGTGATGGCGTTGTTGGGAGAATTGCAACTGTTGTAGTGCTGAGTTATGCTGTGGTGGTAATCATTAAACACCAACACAGCACCACTCATCACCAGCACAGAACAACACATCACAACAACAGTATTACTAAGCACCACACTAACATCACTCAGAAACACAACAACATCACTCTACACCACCACAACAGCATCATTCAACTACAACACACTATCACACTACAACTACACACAAACACTTACCACAACAGCACCACTCATCACCACTACAGCATTGCTCAGCAGACAAACGTCATACAATCAAAAAAAGGACGCTTTTAAGAAGCACACACACCAACAGCTATCAATGGACTCTTTCACCAGGCGTACATACACAACAGTCATCAGTACTGCAGTAGTATGTATGAATGAGACTGTTGGTGTGCTAAATACGGCTGTGGTGGTGCAGAGTGATGCTGTGTTGTTGCTCAATGGTACTGTGGGGGTGCAGAATGATAAAGTGGTATTGCTGCGTGTTGCATTCGTGGACATCAGTGATGCCGTTGTTGGGAGAAGTGCAACTGTTGTGGTGCTGAGTTATGCTGTGGTGGTAATTATTAAACACCAACACAGCACCTCTCATCACTAGCACAGAACAACACATCACAACAACAGCATTACTAAGCACCACACTAACATCACTCAGCAACACACCAACATCACTCTGCACCACCACAACAGCATCAGTCAACAACAACACACTATCACACTACAACCACACACAAACACTTACCACCACAGCACCACTCATTACCACTACAGCATTACTCAGCAGACAAACGGCATACAATCCAAACATGTGCGCTTTTAACAGGCACACACACCAACAGCTAGCAATGGAATCTTTCACCAGGCGTACACACACAACAGTCATCAGTGCATCCTTTCACCATGCATACACCCACACAAACAGGCATCAGTCCACGCTTTCAACAGTCACACACACCACCAGCCGGAAGTGCACGCTTTCTAACAACTTTTTTTACGTAGCACACACAATTACAGCTATACAAGCATGCTTTGGTGCTGTACAGTACTGCAGTAGTATGTCTAAATGAGACTGGGGGTGTGCTAAATACGGCTCTAGTGGGGCAGAGTGATGATCTGATGTTGCTCAATGGTACTGTGGGGGTGCCGAATTATAATGTGCTATTGCTGCGTGCTGCATAAATGGACATCAGGGAGGCCGTGGAAGAGAAAAATACCATACACAAGGCAAGTGCGACCGGAAAACACGTACGGCAAAATGGAACTCAATCCATGGCAAAAAATAAAATTAAATAGCAGCCATTGATAAAATACAAAACACACTCTCAAGAAAGGAGCCAGACAGAAAGTAAGTGCGAGCAAAGCAAGACCGAAAACAATAATTAGATTAACATCACAATAAGGAAATGCATAAACAAAAGTATAACAACTCACAAAGGCACTCTTTAATATTATGAAAAAAAAATTCTCATTACCTGTCGATCGTAGCAGCTCATTCCCTGAAATGTAGAAAATATAAAAAAACACACACAAACAGAACATAAACAGTGCATACATAATACTTTTAACTACAACAATCAACAAACAAAAAAAAAAAGCATAGCGGGGAAACAAGTCACATACGGGTCCAAACAACACAAAAAAAAGCAAAGTCAGAGAAAAAATAAACATCAGAGTGCGACCTCACTACCTCACCCTCACTCACCCTCAACACCTCACCCTCATTCACCCTCAGCCCCTCACCCTCAACACCTCACCCTCACTAACCTCACCCTCAACACCTCACCCACAATCACCCTCCCTCACTCACCCTCACCATCACTCACCCTCACTCACCCTCAACACCTCACCCTCACCCTCACTCACCCTCAACACATCACCCTCACCTTCACTCAACCTCACCCTCACTCACCCTCAACGCCTCACCCTCAGTCAGCCACACTCACCCTCAAACTTTCACACGCAATCACCCTCACCCTCACTCACCCTCACCCTCACTCACCCTCAACACCTCACCCTCACTCACCCTCAACCCCTCACCCTCACTCACCCACAACACCTTACCCTCACCCTCACTCACCCTCAACACCTCACACTCACCTACACTCACTATCACCCTCAACCTCACTCACCCTCACCCTCAACACCTCACCCTCATTCACCCTCACCCACACTCACCCACACTCACCTTCATGACCTCAACAACACACCCTAACATGCCCCCACACTCACACACCCCCACCCTCACACACACCCGCCCTCACAAACTATCACACATCCTCACACACCCACACACATTCTCAATAAGCCTCACACCCTCACCCTCGCCCACCCTCACTCACACCATCATCCCCTCACCCTAACTCACCCTCAACATCACTCACCCTCAACACCTCACCTTCAACAACTCACTCACCCTCACTCACTAACGCTCACCCACCCTCACCTTCACTCACCCTCAACACCTCACCCTCACTCACCCTCAACACTTCACCCTCAACACCTCACCCTCAACACCTCACTCACCCTCACTCTCACTCATCCTCACTCACCCTCAACTCCTCACCCACCCTCAACAACTCACCCTCACTCACCCTCAACACCTCACACTCACCTACACTCACCATCACCCTCAACCTCCCTCACCCTCACTAACACTCAACACCTCACCCTCATTCACCCTCACCCACACTCACCCACACTCACCTTCATGACCTCAACAACACACCCTCACATGCCCCCACACTCACACACCCCCACCCTCACACACACCCGCCCTCACAAACTCTCACACATCCTCACACACCCACACACATTCTCAATAAGCCTCACACCTCACCCTCGCCCACCCTCACTCACCATCACCCTCACACCATCATCCCCTCACCCTAACTCACCCTCAACATCACTCACCCTCAACACCTCACCCTCAACAACTCATTCACCCTCACTCACTAACGCTCCCCCACCCTCACCTTCACTCACCCTCAACACCTCACCCTCACTCACCCTCAACACTTCACACTCAACACCTCACCCTCAACACCTCACTCACCCGCACTCTCACTCATCCTCACTCACCCTCAACTCCTCACCCACACCCACCCTCAACACCTCACCCTCAACACCTCACCTTCACTCACCTCAACACCTTATCCTCACTCACCCACAACACCTTACCCTCACCCTCACTCACCCTCAACACATCACCCTCACCTACACTCACCATCACCCTCACTCACCCTCAACACCTCATCCTTAACCCCTCACTCACCCTCACTCTCACTCATCCTCACTCACCCTCAACACCTCACACTCACTCACCCTCAACACCTCACCCTCAGTCACCCTCAACACCTTCCCCCCTCACCCCCTCACTCTCAACACCTCACCCTCACTCACCCTCAACACCTCACCCTCAATCACCCTCCCTCACTCACCCTCACCATCACTCACCCTCACTCACCCTCAACACCTCACCCTCACCCTCACTCACCCTCAATCACCCTCAACAGCTCACCCTCACCTTCACTCAACCTCACCCTCACTCACCCTCAGTCACCCACACTCACCCTCAAAAACGCAACTGCACTCAGCCTCACTCACCCTCACCCTCAGTCACCCTCAACACCTCACCCTCACTCACCCTCAACACCTCACCCTCCACCCCTCCCCCTCAACGCCTCACCCTCACTCAACCTCAACACCTCACCCTCACTCACCCTCAACACATCACCCTCACTCACCCACAACAACTCACCCTCAAACCCTCACCCTCACTCACAACACATACTATGTTACAATTGGTATCACATTGGCAAAAGATTAAACTATTGCCATTTTAAATAACAAACATATTAATTCGCTATATTCAAAACAAGCACATAAATAAAAATGCAGTCCTTTACAATACCAATAGCACTAACTTTCCAAATGCAAGACCTATTGCAACACACATCCACAAACGGCAGTCACCCACTCTGCTTCATTCACCCACTCTGCTTCAGTCACCCACTCTGCTTCATTCACCCACTCTGCTTCAGTCACCCACTCTGCTTCAGTCACCCACTCTGCTTCAGTCACCCACTCTGCTTCAGTCACCCACTCTGCTTCAGTCACCCCCTCTGCTTCAGTCACCCCCTCTGCTTCAGTCACCCACTCTCCATCATTCACCCACTCTGCATCATTCACCCACTCTGCATCATTCACCCACTCTGCATCATTCACCCACTCTGCAAATTTATGAATGTTATGCCATTTTCATACACATAAACAACTTTTACGACGGAAAAAAACGGGGTCTACGGAGTAGTGCATCAGATACGTTATACACAAAATATACTTCCCAAAAGTGACCTACAGGATGCAAGGATGTTAATCAGGCTTCGGGCCAAAAAGCAAATAAAATTCGTACAATATTACAACAATATTACACCAACAAAACAAATACAAATATGTGGCAGGAAGCGAGGACGAGGATGTACAAAGACAAAAGTGAAACAGCCAACTTTTTCTTGGGGCAATAAACAAGCACTATTCATCCGGAGAATGGGACGGATTAAAGACAATAGTCAACAGTTACACAAAAACCCGTACGCATAGAACAATAGCAGTTATTCACACGGAATTACTTGTAATATAAGAAACATATTACGAAAATACAACTATTCTGAAACAGCCAACTTTTTCTGGGGGCAATAAACAAGCACTATTCATCCGGAAAATAGGACGATTAAAGACAATGGTCAACAGTTACACAAAAAGCCGTACGCATACAACAATAGCAGTTATTCACACGTAATTACTTCGAATATAAGAAACATATTACAAAAATAGAACTATTCTTTCACAAAAAGCAAAAAAAACTAACATTACATCACTGTACATCCACTTCATACATTGCTACGAATAATAAAGTCAGCAAATACACAAAGTTTCCTTTCATACATCAAGTACGTCAATAACATATAATCCGGCTAGTTCAGCATCACAAGAAAAAATAATGCAAACACAACTTACATCAATATATTAAAAAAAAATTAGCACTTCAAAGTTCGAAAAACAGCTTTTGTACGTCAAATAACAAAAAACAGCAAAAAATACATTACATTACAGTTTAACAAAACATATGCATTACATATCAACAATAAAAAACAAAACTTTCCATTACATTACAAACATTTACAAATATTACGATCGAAAAAAATACATTTCGCAAGTCTTTAACTTAAACATAGTATATATACTACATTACATTACATAATAACAATCTTTAATACATTCTTACCTGTCAAACGACGCAGCAACACCACAGGAACAAGAACACGCCTTCCACGCACCAACATTCTCAATCTCTGGGGAATTCCACCGTTGACGTATGCAAATCGGAACGCTACATCAAAAACGTCGCGCTCCGATTGGCTAAAAATAAACGTCAAAAAAAATAAACACACACAACACAAAAAAAACTAGACCGCTAAACATAGCCAACGTCGAAGTGACGCATTGCGTCGGCCATTTAAAAAAAAAAAAAAAAAAAAAGGGACTCCACAAACACGTTAAACACATAACACCACACAGTTAGTACAAAACATACACAGTTACATTACATACAAATATACACATAAGACAGAAGGAATACAAAGGGAACATCTAACACCTTTTCTAAAATACAACACATATTACTTTATTAATATTAACATACACACACTCATAACATCACCCTCACACACCAAAACTATCACACTCCTTCACACACCCTCAATAACCCTAACACAACATCTCCCTCATACACCATCACACACTTTCAGCCTCACACCCACTTACTCACACTCACACTCACACTCACACACACTCACACCCACTCACACTCACACACACTCACACACCCTCACTCCCCTCAAAAAATAACACCCCTCACAACAAGCTCACACTCACTACACCGGACAGCCGCACCCACTCACACCCCTCACACTCTATCACCATCAATACCCCTCCGCCTCACACAGCCTTAGCCTCATCCCCTCACCCTCACACATGCACAATAACCATCACACCATTACCCTCACACACTCTAACTCTCAGCCGCAACAACCCACTCACACTCACACTCCCTCGCTCACCCTCACACTCACACACTCACACCCCCTCACCCTCACACCCCATCACCCTCACACCCCCTCACTCACACTCACTCACACTCACTCACAATAACTCACACTCAGACTCACACACCCTCACGATCACACACCCTCACATGCCCTGTGCCTAGCAACACCTCTCACACCCTCAATAACTCTCACACACACTCACACTCACACACCGTCACACACCATAAACGTCACACCCCCTCACTCACCCTCACACACACCCCCTCAAACTCAAACACCTTACACTCACACACACACGCTCCACTAAAACTCATCACAACACTCTCAAACTCACTACAGCACACACACTCTCAGACGCAAACAACATCACTCATCCTCATCCTCATACACACTCACACCCCCTCACCCTCACACCCCATTACACTCACAAACGCTCACACCACTCACACTCACAACAACACCCTCACACCCCCTCACTCACACTCACTCACACTCACTCCCAATGACTCAAACTCACCCTCACACACCCTCACCCTCACACACCGTCACACACCGTCACACACCCTCTGATTAACAACACCCTCACTCACCCTCACACACACACCCCCTCATCCTCAAACACCTTACCCTCACACACACACGCTCCCCTAAAACTCATCACAACACTCTCACACTCACAACACTTCACACACTCTCAGACGCAAACAACATCACTCATCCTCACACTTACACACACTCACACCCCCTCACAATCACACCCATCACACTCACACACGCTCACTCACCTCACACTCACAACAACACCCTCACACCCCCTCACTCACACTCACTCCAAATAACTCACACTCACCATCACACACCCTCACCCTCACACACCGGCACACACCTTCTGTGTAACAAAACCTCCAACACCCTCACTCACCCTCACACACACTAACACTCACGCACCGTCACACACCAGAAAAGTCACACACCCTCACTCACCCTCACCCTCACACACCCTAAAAAATAACACCCCTAATGCTCACACCCCCTAACACTCACACCCGCCTAACAGTCACCCCTAACACTCACCCCCTCACCCTCACCCCCTCAACCTCACCCCTCACACCCTCACACTCACTCCCTCAACACCCCACCCTCACCCCTCTCACACCCCCCCTCATTCACTCCTCATTCACCCTAACACACCCTCACCCTCTCACACACCCTCTCACAACCCTCAAACACCCCCTCACTCACGCTCTCACACACCACCTCACACACCCCCTCACTGACCCTCTCACACCGCGCTCAGCCTCACCCTCACTCTCCCTTACACCCCCTCAACCCCTCACCCCCTCCCTCCCCTCCCCTCACCCTGACCCTCACCCCCCGCACCCTCAAATCCCTCATACTAACTCCCCTCATCCACAACCCCCTTAACTCTCACCCCACTCACCCTCACCCTCACCCCCCTCACACTCACCCTCACCCTCCCCCCCCTCACCCGCACCCCCTCACCCTCACCCCTCACCCTCACACCCCTCCCCCCCTCACTCTCACCCCTCTCCCCCTCACCCTCACCCCCCTCACACTCACCCTGCCACCCCTCAGACCCCTCACCCTCACCCCCTCACACTCACCCCCCTCACCCTCACACCCCTCACCCTCACACCCTTCACCCTCACACCACTCACCCTCCCTCACCCTCCCTCCCCTCACCCTCACCCTCACCCCCCTCACCCTCAACTCCCTCATACTAACCCCCCTCATCCTCAACACCCTTAACACTCACCCCACTCACCCTCACCCCCCTCACACTCACCCTCACCCTCCCCCCCTCACCCGCACCCCCTTCACCCTCACACCCCTCACCCTCAAACCCCTCACCCCCACCTCACCCACTCACCCCACTCCCCCTCACCCTGACACCCCTCACACCGCTCACCCTCACCCCCCTCACCCCCCTCACACTCACCCCCCTCACCCTCACACCCCTCACCCCCACACCCCTCACCCTCACACCACTCACCCTCCCTCACCCTCCCTCCCCTCCCCTCACCCTCACCCTCACCCCCCTCACCCTCAACTCCCTCATACTAACCCCCCTCATCCTCAACACCCTTAACTCTCACCCCACTCACCCTCACCCCCCTCACACTTACCCTTACCCTCCCCCCCTCACCAGCACCCCCTCACCCTCACACCCTTCACCCTCACACCCCTCACCCCCCTCACCCTCACCCCCCTCCCCCTCACACTCACCCCCCTCACCCTCACCCTCACCCTCACACCCCTCACACCCCTCACCCTCACCCCCCTCACCCCCCTCACACTCACCCCCCTCACCCTCACACCCCTCACCCTCACACCCCTCACCCTCACACCCTTCACCCTCACACCACTCACCCTCACACCACTCAGTGCTACAACACATTTTGTGTTACAATATGTGTCAGATTTACGAAACATAAAACTATTGGCATTGTAAATAACAAAGCAATTATTTTCGCAATTTAAAAAAAAAAACATCCTCACCCTCAAACCTTTCAGCCTCAACACCTCACTCACACTCACTCTCACTCACCCTCACTCAGCCTCAACTACTCCCCCTCACCCTCACTCACCCTCAACACCTCACCCTCACTCACCCTCACTCACCCTCAACACCTCACCCTCACTCACCCTCAACACCTCACCCTCACTCACCCTCACTCACCCTCAACACCTCACCCTCACTCACCCTCACCCACCCTCACGCTCACCCTCACTCACCCTCAACACCTCACCCTCACACAGTGCAATAGCTCTCAGACCATTTCAGTTACAGCTTTTAGAAATATTTATGGCTTTTTTTATTTGTAACTCTTTAGCATTG
The DNA here is from genome assembly GCF_964263255.1 of Lissotriton vulgaris. NCBI lineage: Eukaryota > Metazoa > Chordata > Amphibia > Caudata > Salamandridae > Lissotriton > Lissotriton vulgaris. The sequence goes on along the minus strand of NW_028241134.1, from coordinate 2,228 downwards.
GCTACAGGAAACAAAAATGCTAAACATTTACTAAAAAAAACCATAAACAATTCTAAAAGCACTAACTCTAATGGTGCGAGACCTATTGGCATTGGAAATGCAATAGGTCTCGCAGTAGTAAAGTTTGAGCTATAGGTGTTATTTATTTTTTTGTTTTTTATTTATGTGTTGTTTTTTCTAAATGGCTAAATTAATAGCTTTCTTCTTTACAAAGCCAATAGTTATAATTTTTGTAAATGTGACACCTCTAGCATTTGTAAAGCAACATGTTTTGTATTAACTGGACTTATATGTATTGATATTAAAAAACTCAATGGCTTTAAAAAACAATTAATAATTAATACGTAAATAAAATGGATTTTATTTTATATTGCCAATAGCTTAAAGTTTATTAAATATATTTAGTGAAGATGCTGTGGTTGCGCTGAGTGAGGGTGAGTGAGGGTGAGAGGTTGAGGGTGAGTGAGGGTGGGTGAGGGTGGGTGAGGGGTTGAGGGTGAGTAAGGGTGAGTGAGGGTGAGTGAGGGTGAGTGAGGGTGAGTGAGGGTGAGTGGTTGAGGGTGAGTGAGGGTGAGGGTGGGTGAGGGTGAGGGTGGGTGAGGGTGAGTGAGGGTGAGGGTGAGGGGTTGAGGGTGAGGGGTTGAGGGTGAGTGAGGGTGAGGGATTGAGGGTGAGGGGTTGAGGGTGAGTGAGGGTGAGGGGTTGAGGGTGAGTGAGGGTGAGTGGGGTTGATCCAGTCACTTAACATATAGAACCACAACCACTCACTACATGTAACATCTTCACAAGCCGAAGCAAACTCCAGTATAGGATGGAAACCTCAGAATCGCTTGGAAAGTCACCTTGGACTGCTGGACCAGCGACAGCTGTGCAATAAATAAATGGAACAACATATTCTATGCTAAAGCACGGCACGCACTTGTATCTCAGTTCTTAAAACCCAAGACTCCCTTCAACCCTGGCAGGCAGCAGGTTTACACAACTTTCAGCCTCCGAAGAGAACAGGCTACACAGTTATCAGATTGTCAAATGCAAAAAAACAAAACAGAATTCTGGCAAAAGACAGGACTTTGCTCAGATGAATCACCGGGGCAGTAGCACATAGGAGGCCAAAAATGACACATAAGGATGCACAGTAGCCATAAGGTGGAGAACAGATGTGAAGAAATGCAAATTAAGAAAATAAAACGTAATTATCCATCTCCTCTGTACAAGACTGTAGATTGTGAGCAAGGCAGCCATGCAAGAAATCAAAACAAGTTTACCTTGTTACAATAAGGCCCACTCACAAATAATTACCTTGGGAAATGTGCCTTTTGCTCCAATAGGGCTACAAGTAAATTTGGAGCAAATTTTCGACTTCGTGGAATACACTAAAAATGCCACTCATACGAAGGGAACTCTACAACAGTCTGATTCCAGTAGTACTCACTCACAGAATGTTTTCCGAAAGGGACCAAAGCTCCTGCAATACTGCGTTCACATACTTGTACACATTTTTGCGACTTGACCCAAAACACCTTAATAGGGAATCTTCACACGGAGTTAGTACAAAACGAAATGCCAGTCACTCTTTGTATTTTTTATTAACAGAGCGTCGGACCTTTTGGGGCAAATACACAAAGGCATGTAAGAGCGATCATGTACCACTACTTCACGTAATCAGGAAGGCATTTGCAAAATTGACCTATAATGTACACCTGGTTGGCGTTCTGCAGGCTACAATTGCATATTACCATTATCAAATACTGTCACAGTCTGATTTTTTTTTACTCCGCCGGCCAATGAGAATAGCACATTTTCTTATTAATCTATCGTCAATGGCAAAAGACCCCACCCCTGCCCCCATGTGTGGAACAACGCACAATCCTCGGGTTTCCTACCCGGCACGCTCTGCCTCACGAGGAATGATGCTCTTTCCTGTCACCACATGAACATAAAAACGTAAACAAGTCTCAGCCTCTGGTGCTGAATGAATGACTCTTTGCGGCGCTGCGTGGCGCTTATTACAGACAAGTGCTGAGTCAACCGGTCACAAAGTGCACTGCTGATAGGTTGTGGTACGTATAAGCCAGGGGACGTCTACAATAATCAATAAATACATTATTGGTCGTCGCATCGGACGTCATCGAAACCCCGCCATGGGAGGAATGAGACTGGCAGCCCCTGGCAGAGCACAGGGTACAACAAAAACAAAGGACAACGCGAGGTCTGTAACGATGAGAAAA
>NW_028241133.1:0-50285 GCF_964263255.1 Lissotriton vulgaris | reverse complement strand
CTAACCCTCGCACACTTGGTACTTGCTGCTCACAAATACAAAGTTGCTGCACTTTCTTGCTGGGGCACATGCCAAGTCTCGTGAATAACACCAAAAATACCACTCAAGGGTGGCGTTCAAATGTGATGTGCTAAGTAGCATACTGTGCAGTCTGAAATAAAGAGTTTTAAAGAAGGGTGGCGTTCTCACGAGCACTCTTCTGCGACCATGCACAACAGAAGGGGAATGAATCTATTCTCCCAACCAGAGGGTTTAGCGGCTCGACAGCAGGTAAAAGAGGGCTGTGGAGGTGCTGCTTTACAATGCACAATAATGATTTGGAGGTGGAGAGAGAATGTTGCATGTTGATTAATTTGTTGTAAGATATGACCATATACAGAGATAGCTCGCTGAAATCTGATAGCTTCAGCTCCCCACCGCCTCTACCTTAAGCCTTTAAATGTGGATTTAACTAATCTTCATAGTTTCCCCCATTTACGACGATTCGATTCTTAAAGATATTTTCCACAGGTGATACTAGCAATGGACGTGTTTCGATGGTTCAGTCCACTCTCACTCAGAGGGCAGCTCAGGCTGCTCCAGGTATGAAAGGCCTCACAAGCCCCCAGGGAAGGGGGGCATCATAACCTTTCGATTGCCCAGCTTGTCATATATTACTTCTCACTTGACGTGCATATGAAAGCTGAAATTCTTACAATCGTTTTTAGGTCGAGGGACCGTAGCTCTCACTGCGAAGCAGTGAGGGGCGGAGTCCCGAAGAATTTATGTTTTGGAGTTAGGGGGCTTTGAACCCGCCTCTCTCCTCCATTCTCCTCCATTGACTGGCTTCCTAAACGGAGGCCAGCCATTGGAGGAGAAGGGAGTCACTCCAATAAAGCCCCGTCTCTTTCGGATTCGGGGGCGTGTTTTTGGTGTTCTTTCCACCTGTGACGTCACCCGTCACTCAGAACGCCAAAAACACACCCTCGAATCCGAAATTTGCGGAGCCTTGTGGCCGCCATTTGTTTAGGACTAGTTTAATTATTTATTTTATTTATTTATGCGATTTTATATAGCGCGGACTTTACCCGAAGGTGTCAGAGCGCTTCACAATAGGACCAGTAATGATACAAGAGGAAACAATTACAAATGAACCAATTACAAAAGCAAACGTTAAGTTACATGTATCAAAAGTTACAATAGTGAGCAACCAAAATACATGAGGTAGCAATCGGTACATTACAGGAGAAAAAAGTGATATGTGTGCAGGTTACAAAAACGTATAAAGTACCAGTACAGGTATAATACTGCAATACATGGCAGACAACAGAAGTGGCTGCCCTGGGAGCAGCTACTTCTTGGATAGCACAGAGGATTACGTGCTCAGCCCTCGGCTCCCCTCTCTTCGGGAGTAACGGCCGCCCCCACCATTACCTGCCCCGGCTCCCGGCCTGCCTCCCGCTCTGCACTCACCCGAGTCCCGGAGAGAGAGTGGCTGCCGGTACTGCGCGTTCTTCTGCTCCTGGCCCTGCCGCTCGCAGCGCTTCCTCCTCAGCCGCTGCTTAGGAGCAGTGCAGGTCTGCAGCTAATAATGATTCCTGGGTCCCCACAGAAATGGCGCAGACACTTATGGCAAATTACTGACAAAGAGGCCGGCTGTATTGATGAGCAGAAGTGCAGGAGGCTTTCCGCGTGCCCGTCAGGTATGGCTGATAATGAGAAGGTTTCAAGTTCTGACTTAGCCTCTCCTTCCCTCCGCCCTGGATGCGGCGCCTCATTGATGAGTCCAAAGCTCGCCTCCCACCAGCTTTAACCGTGTTAGACATTCAACGCCATATTCCGTACATGAAGGCCACTAATTTGATGTCAAGCTCAGGCATGGCTCTCATCAATAACATCCGCGCGCACTGCCTCACCCGCCCTGCAGGAATCAAAATAAGCATAGTACTTTTATAGTTACGCCGCCACCCACAGCATCCCACAGCTTTCACACAATGCCTACAGACACAGTGATGTTTGGAAAAGAAGCTGCAGGTTTATTTGTTATACAAATAAAAGGTGAGTTATCTTACAGGCAATCCCGTCCGCCCGCAACCCCTCGTTGCAGGGCGCCTGAAGTTTTAGCCAAGGAAAGACCAGCGGCCACAGCCCGGTGTTGTACCTGGGAGGACTTACTCCTCCCACCGGTGAACCTATTGTCCACCATAACTCTGCCCACTGAGCAAGGGAGAGTGACTAATACCTTCCCCAGCCAGGCGGAGCGCATATGGCAAGCCCCCGGTTGCTCAGGTTTACAACCGCCCTAAGGACTAACGGGGCGCCGTCGTACTCCAAGTTCCTAATAAGGACCCCTTAAAGCATGTATGACTTATGCACGGTGCGCTTGGCACTGTAGGCTTCAGGTCCTGTTCCTGCACCTTTCCTTTTTTGGGATTGCCCTGTAACTCCTCCACAGCCCTGGGTGTGGCCTCCGCTGCACCCAGAGCCCTCACCCTTAGCTCCTTGGATCTCAGCTACTTTCAACCCGCTGCCTCTATAACTTCCCTAGATCCAGCAAGGATATTGCCAGCCTACTTTGGACCAGTGGGTCCCGACCGATTCCCAGCAACCTACGGCTTTCGTATGGCCAAGCCTAATGAATCCCAACCCCCGTATCTCCGGGGGTTTCCGCCTGGCTGCATTTACTCACCTGCGGTCTACTTTCCACGTTTCTTGAAATCTAGCTCCGTGCCCTATGGGTCCAGGAGTCGTCTCCGACCTATAGAGGTCGCACGATCCCCAGATGATTGGCATATGATAAAGGAAGGTCTGGCCATCCTAGTGGCGACTAGAAATGTATTCCTGAATGGGTAAACAGCTGGATATGGAACTGTTCCCCTGGCTCGCCCCTCCCTGAATCTAGTCTGACGAGTCAACACGCTGGGACGCCCCCGGGTAGCTCCGCGCATTAGGAATGACACTCAACTTCAAATATGGATAGTGCTGAAAATAAAAGCATAGGTATTGGGGGCACACCCCAACTATGCCACATTATAACTAGCCTCTTACTTTGCTTCCTACCCAAAGCCCTTAAGAGATGAACAAGACGGCCTTCTGAATTGATGACGCCCCTTATCAGGAATTACAACTCTTAAAATTGCATGAGGCCCTGCTATTTTATCTGACATCCGCTAAGGATATCCATCTGTAATTAAAGCCCTATTATAATATAGATATCAAAGTCATCACCTTGCTCCCCTTGGTTGCTGAGGCCAACTTCAAATATGGATATGGCTGAAAATAAAAGCATAGGAATTGGGGGCCGGCCCCAACTATGCCACATTATAACTAGCCTCTTACATGCTTCCTACCCAAAGCCCTTAAGGGATGAACAAGACGGCCTTCTGAATTGATGACGCCCCTTATCAGGAATTACAATCTCAAAATTGCATGGGGCCCTGCTATATTATCTGACATCCGCTAAGGATATCCATCTGTAATTAAAGCCCTATTATAAAATAGATCAAAGTCATCACCTTGCTCCCCTTGGTTGCTGGTCATTCTGTGTACAGAGGCTCATCCGCCTCCTTCATTGGAGAACCGTGAGGCCCAGACAAGAACAATGCAAACCGTGCGTCGATTGGGCTGACGGAACCCAGTTCACCCGAATTGTTTCCTCTAAACTGGCCAGCGGCATGGACACCCTGGGTTTACGGTATAGCAATACGCAGTGGATCGGGAGCAAGACCACTATATTTCCAGGTTTTGCTTATAAAGCACTTATCTATTCAGAACCGTTCCCGAAGATCTCCTCCTGATGAGCCCACCTAAATATGCAATAGTGGTGTTCAGTAATAGGCAATTGAACAATCACCCGGGAGACTCAGGCAAGGAGGAGACTTCCAAAATTCCTGGTGCTTTTTTAATAATTTAATGATTACCTGAGCATTAGAAAGAGCTAAAGTAAATTGTTGATCTTTCCACTTCATGCACGCAGGCAATCTATTTTGCATTATAACCAAGTCCTCAAAGTAGGATCTTGAGAAGCATGGCTCTGAAACCCAAACTAACTTTGAGCTTTGAATGTGATTCAATACAACATAATATACAGCATCTGTATTGAAAAAGAGTTCTATTCTTATTGTACGGGAGCTGTCTGGGGATGCTGGTATGGCTCGATGTGAACTGGGGAATATGCTTTCCATTGTATTCATGGAAGTGTGTTTGGTGGAGTCATTGTGCTGATACCAGAGGTGCCTTGCTCTGTAATTGCTGGTTTCAATGGAACATCGCATTACCTATTGCTAGTTTTATTTGCTCTAGTGTGGTGCGACTATTCTGCTTACATTTTCCTGCCTCTAAGATTATGGATAGAAATCTGTTAATAAATCTATTTATACGGTTAGTAAGGTAAGTGATAGGTCCTCTCTGGGCAATTGCATTTGTTTGAAATGTGTCCGTTGTTGCTTTGTGTTGCTTTTGCTTTACGGAGGTTTACCCCCCAATTTCATATAGATGTCTTCTAAGTCTGTATTATATTTTCAAATCAATGAACCGTAAAAGTGTGCCTTAATAGATCTCTCATGACTACTGGAAGGTTGGTAGGCTGTAATGCTGCGTTGCTCTTGTAACAGAAACAATCCCAAATTCCCTCAACTTTGGACACGATAAACCAAAACAATCCTTTTCTTATCTTTTCCTTTTTCCAGACATCAACGTTGAAATTGCCCTTAATTTCCCTTGCAGTATATTTCCAGCTAAATCCTAAATTCCAGCCACTCCTGAGGGTAACTCCCTGCACATCAGCAGGAGTATTATAAAGTAAGTCTTGGGTCTGATTACTTGTGAAGCAGTGATTCATACATTCTTCAAACGGAGCTTTAATATCAGTTTCATGTCGAGGTATGCCTGCCGCCTAAGCATCCTTCACCTTCAGGGGGAAGGATTTTCATACTTTAAAGAGCATGATCTCTGCACTTGCAGAGCTGGAGAAGCAGATCACATTAGCAGCAGTTTGTCTGCATGGATTACCTTGTTTGCCTCTCAGCATGGCGCATACTGTAACACCCTTCTTGGAGATGCGAGAACGACCTCAGGGAGTGATTGACCACGTGGGCCATCGACTGGACGCTCACAGAGACCAATGAGAGCCGGCCAGATTCTGTCCCCCGGCACGAGGATCAGACATCTACAGTGGGGAAGACACGCTGGGAATGCGCGAGCAGATTCATCTCTGGTGGAGGGAGAGACTTGAAAAGAGCGGCGAGGCTGATAATTGGCACTGTATTACAAGGATGTTCATCCGATACTTTCGTATTTGATTTCTCACTTAATAACAATCAACTGAACGTAACTTCCATGGGAGTCACTGATAAGACACCGTCCTTCCATCTGAGCTGCCTATTTTCCACTTCATTCTTAGATTTCTACAGGAATTTCTTTGAAAGCAATTCATTTCTGCACTGTGATTTTAGTGGTACTCACTTGGGAGCACTAGCTACAGTTTGCAGACTGAAGAGGGACCTTGTTCTAGACAGTTTCCCTCTGCAGCTGTGTGACCCAGAGCATACACCTAGCGGAGAGGTTGTGCCTGTCTATATTTAACGGGTGTAAGGTGATCCCTGAACTCGGAACAATGCCCTCCTCTCTGTAACCACGTTTTCAGCCAGATTACATTCTGCCAATGATTTTGTATGGTAGAAGTTTGACATAAACTTAACCTGTGTACAAACCAGCCCTTGACTTGGTTTAGAGCAAACATTTTTCATAAACTACCAGAATTCATGACAATATTATGTGTGTGTGGCAATTATTACAAGCATTAATGGTTCAAACTAAGTACAGTTAACGCATGAGTGACATGAGGTTACAGCAGGTCCCCGGATTGGGTGCTTAAGTCACTGAGGTCAATGTGTAGATGGCTGAGTTAGTGAATATGTGGAAGTTTGACATAAACTTAACCTGTGTACAAACCAGCCCTTGACTTGGTTTAGAGCAAATTTTTTAATAGACTACCAGAATTCATGACAATATTATGTGTGTGTGGCAGTTATTACAAGCATTAATGGTTCAAACTAAGTACAGTTGACGTTGAACCTTAGTCTTTCTAAATATTAAAAGGCAGCCGTCATCCTGAGAGCACGCACCAGGCACTGAGTCATCTCTGGCTCAGTGCTGCTCAGTGCTGCTCATGGAATTGGCCGGGGCTAGTAGATACTAAAGTATTGGTGAGGGATGAGTTCATCGCCGCCAGTGTAGTGCGTAGGCGGTGAGCACGTTGGTTGTATCTTTTAAGTCTGATTACTGAAGTCGAAAATCGAGACACCCAGAGCCAGTGTTGCGGGCCGTGAGCAGCTCAGTTGCCCATTCCATGCTGCTCTCTGCCTCTACTATGATAAAAGGTCGCTAGTCCCTTCCTGCCTGTAATAAGGAACACTGATTACCACCTGCGCCCACTTACGCCTTGAGCGGGGACAATACTGCGTTCTACCTATTCTGCATGCATTTTTTTCTCTTCCTCGTACTGTAAAAGCCTGTGCGCATGATAACAAATACCTCATGATGACAGCATCACTGTGAGCATGTGTGCCATTGGGACCATGGGTCATGGTACAAGGGCAGGGATGCCAGGCCGCTAATGTTACTAGCACCTTGGGTTATTGCGCGGGCGGGGCATGAACGCCAATTCTGCAAGGAACATGACCCTATCGTTGTTCGTGGCGCTGCGGCTGAAGCGCGCCACTAACGCACACTGGCGCGTGTTAGGCGAACAAAATAATTACTGCTTTAAAGCTCACAGATTATGCCACTTTGCATGTAACAGTTGTCATACCTAAAACATGCCGACCCGCTGAGCAATTTCATCCTGCTGCAACCTTGAGTAGTTAATAACTAATTGTTTCTAAAATTTTACATATTTGCTAGAACGGGGATCGCACCCGCGACCATGTCGTATTAGCGCCAGTTCTCCCAACTGAGTAAACCGGCATCCGGCCCAACATTTGCAAATGGCCCTGCTAGCATCTGTTGTTTCCGTCCAATTGTAGTACACTGGGCGCATGCCTGATCCTCCACGGTTTGTTGCATTTGTAAATGCACTTATATACGTCGGACAGTGTTTCTATGTGCCGAATGCATGAATAAACTTGAATTCCGCACAAATGCAAAACATTGCCAAGCGAAAGAATAAATTGCACATTTCACAGATGCATTTGTCTAACATAAAGATCATTACAATATTTCTCTTATCTTATTAGTGGAAAATGAATGGGAAGGCGATGGATGACTTAGCAGCGTACCAATCTTTGAGCCTGAATTTACCGGCTGGAGTTAGCAAGAAATTTATCTACGTCGGTGTTCATTCACTGTTTCTAAGTTGGACGCGCTAAAGATAGCGCCACAGAGGCTGCTAATGAAGCCAACTGAAAATTATTCCACGCTAAATTATCTTGTGTGTAAATTAAATGGGAGGCCTACGAGTGACGCCCCTGCAAGAGAAAATCCGAGGCTTCTGGTCGCCTGTTTGCCATAAACATCTTTGATCTACGTCGTGGTACATTATTCACAGCATTTACAAAACTTTTCCATGTAATCGTTAAAAGTTAATTCACTGTTTCTAAGTTGGACAACATGAATTCTAAGTCCAGCTCTGATTCGCGTGTCCTCATGCTGCGCAACATAAATTAATTGCAAGGCTACCTAATAAATATTGCCCCCTCATGACCTGCTTGCGCCCCAAAGGGTGCAAAGGCCTGAACTACTTCGAGGCTAAGATGGGGGAGGAGGCCTAGCCCCCCCGAGACAGTCGCAGCAAGGTCACCTTGGGGTAGGCTCAGAAAGAGGCCCTATCCTTAAATGCGAGGCAGCGGCCTTGCCAGCTCAGCGATGCTCCAGATCCTCAAGGAAAACATGGATCCTTAGCCCACCGAGAAACAGAGGGGGGAGGGGGTGGACGCTGAGTCCCCGAGAAAGAGCTGCTGCATGGATGCCTAGGATTGCAGGCTCATTAACCGTGTACCCCTGTCCCGCTCCCCTACCTCGTAGTCTAAATTTGTGCCAGGTCATGCAGGAGCTGGGACACTGCCCCCCCCACGGGCCAAACCCCAAGTGGAGGGACCCACAGTAGGCCGGGAATAGGGGGAAGTGAAGCCAGGCCCTTAACACTAACCTCGCTTTAAGGCGACTTCGATGCTGGAGCAGCCTCAAACGTTCCTAGCGGCCAGTCGCGCCTAGTCAGCCGCGTTAGCCTCGGAGAAGGCGAAGAAAATTGCAGCACAGCTAACCTCAACGAATCAGGCAGACAAAGATAAATCACTTAACGTAAAATACAGATATGAATCTGTAATTGCCGTGAATTGAACACGAGGCCTCATATATGCGAAGCGTGCGCTCAACCTCTGAGCTGCATCCCCAAAGCAATCAAAATTAAAAATGCGCACTCACTTAACGTAAAATACAGATATGAATCTGTAATTGCTGGGAATTGAACACGAGGCCTCATATATGCGAAGCGTGCGCTCTACCTCTGAGCTGCATGCCCAAAGCAATCAAAATTAAAGATGCGCACTCACTTAACGTGCCAGAACGCTGCACTGCCCTAAACCCAAAAACACCACCCCCACACGACCCCCTAAACTGCCCGAACATCACTTCACTGCCCTAAACCCTAAAACACCACCCCCAGCATGACCCCTACACTATCCAAAGACCACTGCTCTGCCCTTTACCCCAAGACAATACCTACTTCACGACCCCCTACACTGCCCTAACACCACTGCACTGCTCTAAACCCTTAGACACTACCCCGCATGACCCGCTACACTACCCAAACACCACTGCACTGCCCTAAACCCTAAGACACCTTCTCAGCACGACCCCCCCACACTGCCCAAACACCACTGTACTGTCCTAAACCCTAACCTCTCCAGCCAGACCCCTCACACTGCCTGAACACCACATCACTGACCTACACCCTAAGACACCACCCCAGCACAACCCCCTACACTGCCCGAACACCACTGCACTGCACTAAACCCTAAGACACCGCCCGCAACATGACCCCTTACACTACCCAAACACCACTGCACTGCCTTAACCCTAAGACACCACCCCAGCACGACCCCCTATACTACCCCAACACCACTGCTCTACGCTAAACCCTAAAACACTACCACAAGCACGACTCCCTACACTACTCAAACACCATTGCACTACCCGAAGCCCTAAAACACTACCCCAGCATGATCCCCTACACTACCCCAACACCACTGCTCTACCCTAAACCCTAAAACACTACCACAAGCATGACCCCCTACACTACCCAAACACCAGCGCACTACCCTAAACCCTAAAACACTCCTCCCAGCACCACTCACTAAACGACCCAAACACCACTGCACTACACTAAAACCTAAAACACGCCCCTCAGCACCACTCCCTACACTACCCAAACACCACTGCACTACCCTAAACCCTAAAACACTATCCAAAGCATGACCCCCTACACTACCAAAACACCACTGCACTACCTTAAACCCTAAGACACCACCCCAGCATGACCCCCTACACTACCCAAACACCACTGCACTACCCGAAACCCTAAAACACTATCCCAGCATGATCCCCTACACAACCCCAACACCACTGCTCTACCCTAAACCCTAAAACACTACCACAAACATGACCCCCTACACTACCCAAACACCAGTGCACTACCCTCAACCCTAAAACACTCCCCCCAGCACCACTCACTAAACTACCCAAACACCACTGCACTACACTAAAACCTAAAACACTCCACTCAGCACCACTCCCTACACTACCCAAACACAGCTGCACTACCCTAAACCCTAAACCACTATCCAAATTGTTGGACTTGGCCCTTCTGGCAGGTTCACCCCTAAACGTTTTGCTTTTTAAATGTGACCTGGGGATGGCGATTCTTGGTTTTTGCGCACTTTCACTGAGTCCCAGTGGAAAGTGCGTGCGCACTTTGAATGCGTGTGGTGAGATAGGCCTGCCCTCCCATAGGAATGCATGGGGAATGTATGTGTCCCTGGTAGTTCCTGATGCGTGGGGTGTGCAGGCTCGAGTCTGGTATGTGCGGACTCGTGTGATTGAATGCTGCGCAATGATGCGTGCAGCGTGTTTGTGTCTAATATGGAAGTGCCACTTCCAGAAGTGTGCCTGTCTGTGCAGTGAATGTGCTGGCTTGTGATTGGCTGGAGCTGGCTGGTGTGCCAGGCTCCATGGGTCTGCCCCGGTGGTGAGTGTTGAGATTAGCATGTGTGATGTGAGGGAGTGGTGCACCTGGGACCTGAATAGGGCTGGGCTTTCCCCACACAATGCTGGTTCTGCCCCCTGTTGTGCGTCTAATGTCCCTAGCCTGGCCAGTGAAAGGAAAGGGTGGTTGAGCACATCACAGGGCTCCAAAACCAGCTGCGACTGGTTTTTCCCCCACCCTGCACCCTGAGACAAAGTAATTCACTGTATAAAAAGGGGCTGTGTCCCCTTAAAAAATGTTCTTGTGTGCCTACTTGAATCTACCAGGGGCGTGTTGCTGCTGGGGCCCAGGGGAAGGCTTGCCTCCCTGGGCCCTGCCCAGCCCCTGGACTGCTGATGCCCTGGATTACTGGAAGAGCTGTGGTGACCCCTCTGCCTGGCCTGGGTGCTGGAGGACTTCTTTTGTACCCTCCTGCCCTCTGCCCCTAGGAGGACCTTGCTGCTGGGGCCCTGGTTGCTGAAAGGGGTCATTCCGTAGGGCCCTGGTGCTGCCTGTGCCCCCAGCGCCTTGAAGGGCGCTTTACTTGTCCTCTCTGGGCAGAGCGCTGTTGTTTTCCCTCGTAGGGAAGCGCTCCTGCCCTTTATTGGCCCCCATTGATGCATTTGCTAATAGCAACGCGGGTGTCCACCCCGCTCATTTTGCATATTTTATAGCCGGTACCTACCCGGCGTTATGCCCGTTTCTTTATTGTATCCTACGAGGGTGCCCACCGCCTCGTTATTGCCCCCGAAGCAGTGATGGCACCGCCGCCGCAGCAATACAGGAAGTCAGGTGGCCAGGCGCCTGGAGCAGGGCGGGACTTCCGCTTGCTTCGAGGAAGTCCCGCCTGCCGCAGCACCGTGATTGGCTGCCCGCCCCGCCGCAAAAGGAAAAGGAAGCTGCACCGGTGGAGGTCTCCTGCAGCCCGGGGCTCCCATGACCTGAGGAGAGCCCCGGGTCGCCAGCAGTGAGAGAGGAGCGGAGGGGCTCGAGGCACTTTGCCGGTGCCTGCCCCACCACCATGAAAAGAGAGCGCCCGCGCCGAGAGCTGGTAAGTTGAGATGGCTGGGGAGAGGGGGGGGGCACATGTGCTCCCCAGGCACCCGAGTGGTGCCCGTCGTCAGAGCGGCCCCAGATGGCAGCGGGCCGCTCGTGCATAGTTTCAAGGGCCCCGGGAGCCTGTGTCCCCCCGAGCCATGCGTGCCTCCAACGAAGGCCCCCGTGAGTTCTTAGAGCCCCTGAGGGGGTCTTGAGGGCCCAGAGGGGCCAGTGTTTTCCCCAGATTTGGGCCATATGTGTTCATTCTGAGCCTGCGGGCTCCGTCAGAGCTGGCATAATTGTTTAGGAGCCAGAGTGCTCCAAGGAACACATTTGTTCTAAGAGCCTAGAGGGCTCCACTGTGGGGCATTGTTTTTGTGCAGAGCCTGCAAGGCTCCCACGTGATTTGGGTAGCAGCATGGTTCCTAGAGCCTAGAAGGCTCCCAGTTGGGCGCAGTTTTGCTGCCCTGTGCGCATTTGTATTCCTAGAGACTAGAGGGCTCCAACAGGTGGCAGATGTATTCCCAGAGCCTAGAAGGCTCCCAGTTTGCGCAGTTTTGGTTCCTGAGGGGCTAGTGAGAGCCCCTGGCGCAATTTGCTTCCCTGCTGCCCAGCAAGTAGTGGGCAGCTGCACCATTTAGGTTTTTCCTTTCTAGGGACATGTGTTCTTTGGACTAAGGAGTGAGTCGCACTCCTTCATCCCTTCTTGGCCTTCCCCAGCTGTGCAGCACTTAGTGCCAGCTGCAGCGTTTAGGCCCTGTTCTGTCCCTGTCCTCAGCTGCCCAGCAAGTAGTGGGCAGCTGCTACGTTTAGGTTTTGGCGCAGTGGCACAACCTGGACTTTGATGTAAGTTCTGTGCTAATGTGATTTCTGCGAATTGTTCTTTGCTGCACCTCTGAATGTGTTTTTGATGCACCATGTGCCTTGTTCTTACACCGCTGAATGTATAGTTATGCATCATGTGTTTTTCTTCCATACACCTCTGAATGTTGTGATGCATCATGTGTAATATGTTCATGCTTATACCCCTAAATGTATGATGATACTTAGGTGGTTCTTCTTCCTAGTGCAGGTGTTGCTAGTGAGGTCCTGGTTCCCTGCGTGACATTCTCCTAAGGTGATTAGAGTTGCGTAGCTGGTACTTACCTCTTACCAGTAGTTACTGGTTGTGTGTTCTATTTGCTATTTGGTACTACAGTGATTTTATATTCTAAGTGCTAATTTTAACAAGTATCCTAGTTCTAAAAGTGCATATTCCTGACAGTGGTCCATGTGGCCCTGTCCTGTACATATCTCTTGTAAATTCTGCCCGTGCCTGTTGGCACATTGTAAAGTGTGTGTTTCTATCTAATGTGTTTTGCAATACAAATGCTATTTTTACATATACCTTGTGTGGAGTTCCTTTTGTGGGGGGCCTTGGATGTTGTTGCTGGTGGGTGCGTGCGCAAATGCTTTACACATCGCCTCTGAGATAAGCCTGACTGCTCGTGCCAAGCTACCAAGAGGGTGAGCAGGGGTTGCCTTGGCGGGTGACTTCCTTACCCTGACTTAGGAATGGTGTATTCTGCCTGGCTTTGGCGCAAGCCTTAGCCAACCAGAAATCCCATTTCTAACACAAAGCATGACCCCCTACACTACCAAAACACTACTGCACTACCTTAAACCCTAAAACACTACCTCCAGCATGACCCCCTATACTACCCAAACACCACTGCTCTACCCTAAACCTTAAAACACTACCCCAGCACGACCCCCTACATTGCTAGAACAACGCTGGACTGCCCTAAACCCGAAAATACCACCCCACACAATCACCTAAACTGCCCGAACACCACTGCACTGCCCTAAACACTAGAACACCACCTCCAGCACGACTCCATACACTAGCCAAAGACGACTGCTCTGCCCTAAACCCTAAGACAATACCTACTTCACGACCCCCTACACTGCCAGAACAACGCTGCACTGCTCTAAACCCTAAAACACTACCCCAGCACAACCCCCTACACTGCCCGAACACCACTGCACTGCCTAAACCCTAAAACACCACACCCAACACAACTCCATACACTACCCAAAGGCTACTGCACTATCCTAAACCATAAAAACCCACCCCTAGAACGACCCCTACACTATACAAAGACCCTAAACACGCCCCCTTCACTAGACAAACACCATTGAACTACCCTAAACCCTAAAACACTACCCCCAGCATGACCCTCTACATTACACAAACACCAATGCACTACCCTAAACCCTACACACTACCCCCAGCATGGCCCCCTACACTACCCCAAACACCACTGCAGTACCCCAAAACGCTACAACACTGCCCCCAGCAGTACACCCTACACTACCCATACACCACTGCACTACACTAAACCCTAATACACTACCCGCAGCAGTACCCCATACACTACTGGAACCCCACTGCACTTCCCTAAACGCTAAATCTACACCAGCATGACCCCCTATACTACCCAAACACCACTGCACAACCCTAAACCCTAAAACACTACCCCCAGCACGACCCCTACACTACCCTAACACCACTGCACTATCCTAAACCCTAAAAAACTACCCAAAGCATGACCCCCTACACTACCAAAGAACCACTGCACTACCCTACACCTAAAACACTACCCCCAGCAGGACCCCCCAACTCTGCCCCAACACCACTGCTCTACCCTAAACCCTAAAACACTACAACAAGCACTACCCCTACACTACCCAAAACCCTAACACACTCCCCGCAACATGACCCCCTACACTACCCAAACACCACTGCACTACCTGAAACCCTAAAACACTGCCCCCAGCAGTACCCCCTAAACTACCCAAACACCACTGCACTACACTAAACCCTAAAACACTCCTCCAGCACCACACACTAAACTACCCAAACACCACAGCACTACACTAAAACCTAAAACATCCCCTCAACACCACTCCCTACAAAATTCAAACACCACTGCACTACCCTAAACCCTAAAACACTATCCAAAGCACGACCCCCTATACTACCAAAACAGGTTGCACTACCTCAAACCCTAAAACACTACCCCCAGTATGACCCCCCTGCACTACCCAAACACCACTGCACTAGCCTAAACACTAAAACACTACCCCCAGCATGACCCCCTTCACTAGGCAAACACCACTGCACTCCCTAAACCCTAAACCGCTACCCCCAGCATGACCCCTAAACTACCCAAACACCACTGTACTACCCTATAGCCGAAAACACTACCCCAGCATGACCCCCTACACTACCCAAAGACCACTGCACTACCGTAAAACCAAAAATACTACCCCAGCACAACACCCCACACTACCCAAACACCACTGCACTACCCTAAACCCTAAAACACTACACCCACATGACCACCTACACTACTCAAACCCCACTGCACTAACCTAAAACCTTAAAAACTACCCCCAGCATGACCCCCTACACTACCCAAAAACCATTGCACTACCCTAAACCCCAAAACACGACTCATACACTAAACAAACACCGCTGCACAGCCCAAAACCCTAAAACACTACCCCAAGCATAACCCCTACACTACACAAACACCACTGCACTACCCTAAAGTACTACCCCTACACTACCCAGACACCACTGCCCTACCCTAAACCTTAAAACACTACCACCAGAACGACCCCCTACACTAACCAAAGACCACACACTACCCTAAACCCTAAAATACTACCCCCACACGACCACCTACACTACCCAAACACCACTGCACTACCCTAAAACCTTAAACACTATCCCCAGCATGACCCTCTACACTACCCAAACACTACTGCACTACCCTAAACCCTAACACACTACACCCAGCATGACCCCCTACTCTACCCAAAGACCACTGCACTACTATAAAACACTACACCCCACACGACCCCCTACACTACCCAAAGACCACTGCACTACTCTAAACCCTAAAACACGACCCCTACACTAAACAAACACCGCTGCACTACCCTAAACCCTAAAACACTACCCCAAGCATGACCACCTACACTACACAGACACCACTGCACTACCCTAAACCCTAAAGCACTACCCCTAGCATGACCCCCTCACTACCCAAACACCACTGCACTACCCTAAACCCTACAACACTACCCCCAGCATGACCCCCACACTACCCAAACACCACTGCACTAGCCTAAACCCTAAAACACTTCCCCCAGCATGACCCCCTACACTACCCGAACACCACTGCACTACCCTAAACCCTAAAACACTACCCACAGCACGACCCCCTATACCACCCAAACACCACTGCACTACCCTAAACACTACCCCCACACAACACCCTACCGTACCCAAATACCACTGCACTACATTAAACCCTAAATCACTACCCCAGCATGACCCCATACACTACCCGAACACCACTACAATACCCTAAACTCTAAAAGACTACCCCTAGCACGACACCCTACACTACTCGAACACCACTGCACTACCCTAAAACCTAAATCTACCCAGCACGACCCCCTACACAACCCTAACACCACTGCACTACCCTACATTCTAAAACACTGCCCTCAGCATGACACCCTACACTACCCTAACAACACTGCACTACCCTAAGTCCTAAATCTACCCCAGCACGACCCCCTACACTATCTGAACACCACTGCTCTACCCTAAATCCTAAAACACTACCCCCAGCATGGCGGAGCAGGAGCGCATTTCGCTGTGGGAAGGAGACAGTGGCAGTGTCTCCGACCCGCTTGGCAATTTGACCTGTCCTGGGCAGTAAGTGCTTGTTAGCGCTTTGTAAATCAGTGTTCTTGTGTTTTTAAAACTTGTATTTTTAAAATTTCACCTCCCCCTTGCACCACACGCCATTACTGATCACCGGAGCCGCCTCTCTGACACTCCTTGCGGGGACCTGCAGGCACTTCCGGTCGGACGGCACGAAGAGCGGGTAGCGCTCTAGTGTTTGACTTCCTGTGGGTTATTTAGCCCTCGCAGGATTACGAGCGCGCAGCGATCGCGCGCAGCCCCGCCGAAGACCCGCCAAAGAGCTGCCCGTCTGCGCCCGTCCGCGCGCAGCCCCGCCGAAGACCCGCCAAAGAGCTGCCCGTCTGCGCCCGTCCGCGACAGGACGCGGCGTAGGGGCTAGGGCCTTCGTGTTATGGACTCCGCTATTGTGGGTACTTGTTCTATTTCGTATTCTGCTAGCTCCCTGCGCCAGCTTCAACCCACGCACACATGTGCTACACGATTATCTGGCAAGCTACTTGAGGGTTGCTTTTCTTGTCGACATTGTCGTTATCAATCATTGGTGCCAATTGACAGCTCTTACGCTAATGTTCCCATATCTACTTCCCCCATAGAACTTAAATGTCTTCTTCTTAATATACGGTCCCTTCAAAACACCAACTTCAGATCTGGGATCTGATCTTTTCCAAGCAACCCGATATATGTTTCTTCACTGAAACGTGGATGAAACCCCATACTACCACTGCTATAACATTAGGGGTTCCCATGGGTTATAAAATCATACATGTGGATAGGCCAATTAAAACTGGAGGAGGATTAGCTATCTTTTTTAAAGACACCTTTAAAATAGCAATGATAGAACAGAGCTCTACCCCTCTTTTGGAAATCATGATATTCAAAATTAACCTGACAAGCAATATCTCATGGAAGGGCGCATTAATATATCGCCCACCGGGACAGGATCCAGATTTTGCTCTGTCTCTTCTGGAATTACTGGCCCCCCATGTTAGAGCTAAGGAGGACTTATTTCTCCTTGGTGATTTTAATATACATATGGACAACCTTGAAGATCATGAATCAATAAAATTAACAGCAGATCTGTCCAATCTTGGATTAGAGATAAAAAATAGTGGGGCAACTCACACAGCAGGTCACACCCTTGACTCTATTTTTTCCAATTGCACCAAAATCAGGTGCCTCCCTGCTACAGAAATCCATTGGACCGATCACTTTTTGATTGAGTTCTATCTGGCAGGACCCACCAAACGACAATCCAGAACACCACCTCCTCCTATTTTTCGTCGTCAATGGCATAAAATATCAGTTGAGAATCTGCGTGAACACTGGCAACAACCTCAGTTCACCTAAACAGACTCAGTTGAAGAGGCACTGGAAAAGTACAATAAATCTCTTAAGTTAGCTATTGATTCTCTCGCCCCGTTAAAACTTCATAAACAGTACCCTCCTACTAAACAAGAAAAGTGGTATACCCTTGACCTCAGGAAAGAAAAACAGAAATGTAGGAGGCTAGAAAAAGCATGGAGGAAATCAAAAAATGAGCAAGAAAGGAAAATGTTTTTAGAAGCTCAGTCAACGTATTATAAAAATATAAAACTTGCAAGGAAAAATAATTTATCCCTACAACTAGAAGAGGCGGGAAACTGTCCGAGGGAATTATTTAAAATCTTGCTAAGTTTTGTAAAACCATCAGCTAGTGAGAGCCCTGACGATGCCTCACAGACATTGTGTGATGAGATCTCCATGTTCTTTGAGGACAAAATAAATCTGATTTATAATAAAATCCTGGCTTCACAAGGCACAGTAACAGGGCCCTCCCCCCCATGTGCACTCCCTGAACAGACTAAAAACACCTTTCTTACTATTCCACCAGTTAGTGATTCAGATTTCCCACTCCTCATTAACCACATGAAAACTGGCTCCCCGAATGATCACCTTCCCGCTAAAATGGTGGCCCCTTTGATTTCCATCTTGGGGCCCTCCATCCAGTCAGTTATGAACATCTCACTGACGAAAGGACAAGTCCCGAGGGAATGGAAGATAGCGGTGGTAAACCCTATTAGGAAGAAGGCGGCTTCCCCCTGGACAGACCTGTCCAACCTGCGGCCCATTTCCCTCCTACCCTACATCGGTAAGATGACGGAGAAGCACGTTAACACCCACCTATCGAATCACCTTGAAGCAGCAGAAGGCCTGGACCCCTCTCAATCCGGGTTCAGGCCAAACCACAGCACCGAATCGGCCCTACTAGAAGTGACCAATAACATCAGGTTGACACTGGATAGTGGGGGGTCTATGATTCTGGTGCTGTTGGATTTGTCTGCTGCTTTCGATACGGTGTCTCATGAAGTGCTTCTCGACCGTCTGAGGGGTGTAGGGCTGGGAGGGACGGCCCTGTCGTGGGTTGAAAGCTTCCTTTCCTGCCGCTCTCAAGAAGTCAGGTTGGGCTCCCATAAATCCATCTCTAGGGAGCTCACCAGGGGTGTGCCACAGGGCTCATGCCTTAGCCCCACATTATTTAATGTGTATGTGGCCCCCCTGGCCCACTTAGTGAGGCCATATGGGTTTACCCCGATATCCTACGCTGATGACACCCAGCTGCTGTTCCCCTTTAAAACTTTCACACCTGCCCTGCAAAAATCCTTTGCAGAAGGCATGAGGGCTGTGTCATGTTGGATGGTTGCGAACTGCCTACAATGCAACGTGGGCAAAACAGAAGTTTTATTGTTTGGGGAGGCAGCAACACTATGGTCCGGGAGTGGTGGCCCAATGAATTAGGACCAGTTCCTGTCCCAAAGCAGACTGTCAAAAACCTGGGGGTGCTATTTGACCAAGCCTTGACTTTTAAACATCATGTCAACCAAGTTGCGGGCACCTGCTTTAGAGCCATCGGACTATTGAAAAGGGTGTTCCCCTATATACCCGATAGTCACAGGAAAACCCTAGTCCAGGCACTAGTGATCAGTAGATTGGACTACTGCAATGGCCTTCTTCTGTCAACTAATGAAGGCCAATTAAACAAATTATAAGTAGTCCAAAATACGGCGGCGAGGTTAGTTCTCAATGTTCCATCTAGAACCCCCTCCCGCCCTCTACTAGCTAAACTCCACTGGCTGCCAGTGCGGCAACGCACGAAGTTCAAAACCCTGTGCACCATTCATAGGTGCCTGATAGGAAAGGGCCCCAAATATTTGACTAAAGCTTTTTTACCCTATGTGCCAGGCCGATTACTTCGATCGAGTAATCTTCACTTACTACAGGTCCCTAAAATAAAAAAATCTCGTCAGGGAGGTCGTGCTTTGGCACACACAGGACCCGTCCTTTGGAACTCCCTTCCCCTTCAACTCAAACTCATCACCAACCATTTATCCTTTCGCAAAATCCTTAAGACCCACCTTTTCATTACCAATTAATCAGCTTCTGATTTACTATCTCTGTTTATGACCAGGCATGGGACAAATATCCTTATTCATCACAAGCGCAGAGATATCCCTTCGGGGATCTAGTCAGGCGCTATAGAAGCACATAAATAAATAAATAAATAAATGACCCCCTACACTACCCTAACACCACTGCACTATCCTAAACCATATAACACTACTTATCGCACGACCCCCTACACTACCTGATTACCAATGCACTGCCATAAACCCTTAAAAACTACCCCCAGCACGAACTCCTACACTGCCCGAATACCACTGCACTGCCCTAAACCTTAAAACACTACCCCCAGCACAACCACCTACACTGTCCGAACACCACTGCACTGCCCTAAACCCTAAGACACTACCCCCAGCACAACCCCCTTCACTGCCCAAACACCACTGCTCTGCCCTAAACCCTAAGACACTACCTACTTCACGACCCCCTACACTGCCCTAACACCACTGCACTGCTCTAAACCCTTAGACACTACCCCCAGCACGACCCCTACCCTGTCCAAACACTACTGCACTGCACTAAACCCTAAGACACCTCCCCAGCACGGTCCCCACACTGCCAAAACACCACAGCACTGACCTATACCCTAAGACACCACCCCAACACATCCCCCTACACTGCCCGAACACCACTGCACTAAACCCTAAGACAGCACCCCCAGCACGATCTCTTACACTACCCAAACACCACTGTACTGCCTTAACCCTAAGTCACCACCCCCAGCACAACCCCCTCTACTGCCCAAACACCACTGCACTACCCTACACCCGAAAACACCACCCCCAGCACGACCCCCTACAGTTCCAGAACAATGCTGCACTGCCCTAAACCCGAAAACACCACCCCCACACGACCCCCTAAACTGCCCGAACACCACTGCTCTGCCCTAAACCCTAAAACACCACCCCAACACGACTCCATACACTACCCAAAGGCCACTGCACTACCCGTAACCCTAAAACACCACCCCCAACACGACCCTACACTATCCAAAGATCGCTGACTACCCTAAACCCTAAAACATGCCCCCTTCACTAGACAAACACCACTGAACTACCCTAAACCCTAAAACACTACCTCCAGCATGACCCCCTACATTACACAAACACCACTGCACTACCCTAAACCATAAAACACTACCCCCAGCATGACCCCCTACACTACCCCCAAACACCACGCTACAACACTACCCCCAGCAGTACACCCTACACTACCCAAACACCACTACACTACGCTAAACCCTAATACACTACACCCAGCAGTACCCCCTACACTACTGGAACACCACTGCACTACCCTAAACCCTAAATCTACCCCAGCATGACCCCTATACTACCCAAACACCACTGCGCTACCCTAAACCCTAAAACACTACCCCCAGCACGAACCCCTACACTACCAGAACACCACTGCACTACCCTAAATCTCTACCCCAGCACAACCCCTACACTACCCTAACAACACTGCACTATCCTAAACCCTAAAAGGGTAAAGCCACTTCACCCTGCATCCGTGACCTCTAAGCATGGGCGAATTTTGCGAATCTGGCGTTCGCGAATTTTGAGAATTTGCGAACTCGCAATCCGCAAAATTCGCGAATTCTCGCGAATTTGCAGATTTTTTTGTGTGTGTTCGCAAGGGTTTCTGCCAGTTCGCGAGGGTTTGGTACCAGTTCGCAATCGCAAACTTACTTGTCAGCTCGCAACGGTCGCGACTATGTTGTTTCTATGTCTGGTTCATCATCACAGGTTCCCAGCACCCTCTGTTTCACCACTGCCACCCTCTGTTTCACCCATGCCACCCTCTGTTTCACCCATGCCACCCTCTGTTACATCAATGCCACCCTCTGGTTCATCATCACTGTAGATTATGGGGGGGAAAAGCAAGCACACCTGCCCTGCTTCAACTGACATGAATTAATTTGGGGTTAGTTTATTAATGTGTCACTGTTTTAAAATTCTAGGTCTGGCACCTGCTTCCTTATCAGTAATTTGCTTTCTGTTGCAGTGCAATTTTTTTTTCCAGGACCTTTGTGGTCTACTTGTAGCTATTCTATGAGCCTGCTGTGAGGGTCAGAGCAGGGTCATACAATTGTTGCAACTAGCAACTGAACTCTGGAGGGGCCCCAGTCAGGAAGCACTACAGGGAATGGTTACTAATGATGAGTTTGAACTCTTGCACCTGCTGAGTGCTTTCAGTTTTGCAAAACTCGTTTTTCTGCAATTTCGCGGGATTCGCGGGGCGCGAAAACGTGCGAGATCGGATTCGGAAGTTGCGAATTCGTGCGAATATGCGATTTGTTTTTTTGCAGCGTGTTAGTTCGAAAGGTTTTGTGCGTTTTCGCGAGCCGCTTGTAGCGCAAGGCGCGAAGTTACCCTCGCGGTCGTTCAAGGGCGCGGCCATCTTATTTGCATGACTTATTTCCGTTTCCGGGCGCGAACTGTAATCCCGCAAAGAGTGCGGCTCGAATCTCGCGCGAACTTACCTGCGCGGTCGTGAACGGGCGCAGCTATCTTGTTTCTCATTCATTGCTATGGTTCTGGGCATGCTTTTTGTATCCTCTCTAAATCTCTGCCATCCTTTGCTTGTTTGAAGTTTTTTTTTGATCTATTTTACTTATTTTCTATCCCTCTGTTTTTCTAGCCCTATATTTCTGTGTTTACTGCTACTTTTGGTTAATTTTAAACTACTTTTTTAAACTCTCTTCTTTTCTTCTCTTCCCTATTCTATTTTCTTTATTATTTAGCTTCCTTTCCGCCCAGACCATGGTGAAGGGAGCCGGGAAGCATCCCGAGAAGGGGAAGGGTCCCGCACCCCGTGCCCGGCTCCCGTGCGGGCGTTTGAGGAGGGAGACAGTCGCACCCCGGGAGATCTTCAGCCCGGAGGAGGTGGCCGCACTCATTTTTTATGTTCAGCGCCGCCTCCCCAGGACCATCATGGCAGGCGGCAGGATCGGTACCGGGTACGGGATCCGGGAGCGCCGGAAGCGGTGGGAGAAGGTGTACCGGGCCATGTACCACCACTCTCGGGCCCGGCGCACCTACAACCAGGCCACCCACCGCTAGACGGATGTCCTGGACCGTGAACGCGATCTGCTCGACCTGCTTGGCCTTGAGATCCCCGGGCTTGGTGAGTAGTAGTAGCTATTTCTTTACTACTCTGTTTTCTGTTTTCTCCTGCTCTGTGTGTTATTATCTTGCACATTTTTGTTTTTTACCAAGAGCAATAATGCTGCTGATTACATTGTAGGTAAATTATATTTCAAAATCTTCTGTGCATTTCAGGTGCACTGCTCTCCTTCTCAGTAGTGTTGCTACTATGCTTATTTGTTTTCGATTTTGTGTTCATTTCATTGGCCTGTGAAATTATGTATGAGTGTAGTTTAAAGAACTGCGTAATGCTAGACACTAAGGGGCAGATTTATGAGGCCTTTGCGCTTCTTTGTGCTGCAATTGCGTCACTTTATTTGACGCAACTGTGGCGCAAACAATGCGCCCTATTTACAACATGACGCATCTAGGAGATGCGTCACGTTGTAAAGCACTGCGCCATAAGGAGGCGTTCCTGCGCAGGGGGGGGGGGCGTTCCTGCGCAGGAACGCCTCCTGAAAGTGGCTGAGTGAAATCTATGAGATTTCACTCAGTCACATTCAGGGCAATGCTGCGTCAAAACCCTGCGCCTTCTTGAAGCAGGCGTAGGTCTTGACACAGCCTTGTGTAGATGGGGCACCCCCGAACCTTGCTGGAGCTGCGTCGCTCTTGCGACGCAACTCCAGCAATGCACCACATTTCCGGCACAGATGTGTCACACATCTGTGCCGTTTTTGCAACATGGTGCGCCGCATTATAAATGCGGCGCACCATTGGTGGCGGAGCTGTGGCACACTGTGGCGCACGTTAACTGGCGCATCCCTGGGATGCGCCAGCTAACATAAATCTGCCCCTAAAGTTCAGATTTTTAATTACCGGCACATCTCTGCAAAGTAGCAGGGATGCGCCAGTAATTGTGCGCCACGCCACCACCACCCATGGTGCGCCGTATTTACAATGCGGCGCACCATGGGCCCAAAACGTCACCAAAGCGTTACGCATCTGTGCCGTTAAGGCGGCACATTGCTGGAGTTGCGTCGCAACGATGGCGCAGCTCCATCAATGCTCTGGGGTGCCCTATCTCCCCAATGCTGCGTCAAGCCGTACGTCTGCTTCAAGCAGGCGCAGGGTTTGAGTCACGCATCATTGTCGTTAAAGTGAGTGATTGAAATCTTGTAGATTTCCCTCAGCGACTTTTAGGATGCATTCCTGCGCAGGAACGCCCTCCCTTGCGCCGGAACGCCCCCTGATGGCGCAGGGCTTTATAACGTGATGCATCTCCCATATGCGTCACGTTGTTAATATACGCCGCACCATTGCGCCTCTTTTGTTCTGCCGCTGCGTCACAAAAGTCACGCAACAATGGAGCAAAAGAGCCACAAGGGGCTTCTAAATCAGCCCCTACAGACTCAAGTCCAGTCCTTCTTTTGTACACATGGCGATAAGAAGAAATAGTGGTGGTGGATTGATAGTTTGAGTATTTTAATGACTGGTTAATGTAGTAGGAAACTTTAGTGTTGTCGCTGATCTGCAATCACGATGGACTTTGTCTGTCACTTCCCGTGCTGCGGGCTGCTGCCTGCCAATCCTAGGCAAACCTTTTTAGTACTTTGTTTAGTGAGTTACATAAGAAGTTTCCAGTTCGACGGTCTGCAAATCAAGCAATACTAATAACGTAGTAGACCACATGAGATCGGTCAATAATATATCCCGTGGAATAGTTGTCTATTTGCTATTTAGCCAAAACATTTTGTTATTGTTCTTTTGAAAAGTTTGATTTGGTTGACAAATATCATCCATGTTTTCTGGTCTTTCTTTCTTTCATGTTGTACATCAGCTCCCCCCAGGGGCAAGAGGACACAGGAGGAGGAGGAGGAGGGTGCTGTTCAGGATGCAGGCCTGGATCGGGCAGGCGAGGGCTCCTTTGCTGGCCCCAGTAAGTTTTAATTTTAATATAGAGTACTTATTTTTTCCTAGCGTTCCTCATTCGATTGTTTCTAAATCGTCTTTGATCTTCTTGTAGACTGGATCTAAATTCTTATCCTGCCTCGACTATGACTCCCTGTGGTATTACTAGATTATTCTTATTAGTCTGTCTGTGTAGCTAACTAAGATTGCACATTTGGCAATTCCATTGGACTCCCATTCTAGTCAGCAATAGCTCTATGCAATGAGTGCAGTCCTCTGGGATTGTCCATAATGTCTTTTCAAGTCTCCTAAATGTTTATGCTTTGCCAATTGCCAACAATAAAAAGGTGAATGACCACCAAGAAAGAATAAGATAGTACTTTACTTTTGGTTTGGATAGTAGGACAATCCATTCTACTACTGTTGCAGGGACAAATCTGCACAAACAGAACTATGGACACTAAATAATGCATTGCTTAGCTTATCAATTATAATAGGTGCTGTTAGACTTTCCACATACCTCAGTGATAACAGACTTTGTAGTTGAACCCCCAATCTCCTTACTGACTAGATAGTGTGGCAGAGTCATTTAGCTCCCAAAGTCACCGATGATTGATCCCCAATGATGTCAGAGGCACGGACTCATGCTTGCAAAAATTCCAAAACCTTTAGCTCATCCACTCTAGTCTGGAGGACCAAAAACAACAGAGTCTATTCAAGTTTAAAAGCTTTATTAAAAGTAAACACATTTATTAAAATCAAGTTTGTCATAAAAGTAAACGTTTAACTGAAAATGGAAAAGTGCTTAGTGCTGACGATTAATTGGACACATTTCTTGTGGTCGAGCCGAGCTCTCACCTGGTTTGAACTTGATCCTGCTCGTGTTCTTAGAAGTCAAGCTTCTGTCTGTTAGGAGAAAAAGTGGTGCGTGTTAAAAATAAAAGCAAGCATTCATCAGTTGTGCCAAAAAGTGCAGCAAGACAACAGCCTTCCCTGGAATTTTTTTTTTTTTCTTTAGAGTAGACAGTCACAAATTATTAAATTGTATTCTGTTTTTTTCACATTTCTTTCTTCCTCCTAGACCAAATATTATATAGTAGTGAGTGATGTATTCTAACAATATTAAATGTACTTTGTAGGTGGAACATCTGGAGGCGGGGCCAGCGCGGAGGTGGTGGTGGCATTGGACGAGGGGAAGAACTCTGGGGAGGAGGCGGTGGAAGTGCCGGACAATTCTGTGAGGGATAACACGGTGGTGGCAGGCAGAGGTAAGCTATATATTCCTTACTTATTGAGATTGAAGACTGCAGAGTGTGCTTTCTGCACGGGTGTATTAGAAATCAACCAGGTAGTATTCTCCTCTAAATGTACTTCGACTTAGCTGTGAAGTTTTTGGCGAGAAGAATCCCAATCAGATCTGAGATGAACTTGATGGATGGGATGAACGAAAAGCGAAAGAAGGGTGTAAGTAAGTGTGGAAGGACGAGAAATGTAATGATGACTGGCAAAGAAGAATGATATGTGTTTGCTTGGTCCCCGAGGTGGCTGGGAAGGAAAGAATATGGTATGGTGCATGGCTGGGTGAATGATGAAGCAAGGATGGGTGGAAGGAGAACAGCCTGGGTGGGTGAAACAGAAACTGTATGTGTGCATATACTTTGGATGGATGGATGCCTGGATCATGCTACTATCTGACTCTTAGATAGCATATGTGTATCTAGAGAGAGTAGACGGTCACTGGATGAACTAAGTGTTACTTTGAAGAGCATGTAACACCGCACCCGCACGTCCGTTCCAGTGTAGGAAAGGCAAGGAAAAGAAGTTGTAATTTTGTCCAAATACTACCATGAATAGTAGCAGTAGTTTGTATTGCAACTGCAAGCACAGCATATATCCGGTTATTACGGTGGACACTCCCTACCTCTCTTAATAACTTTAGTTTAGTAGTAGTACGTCATTCATGTGTGGGTGTATCACTGTTCACTCAATAATAAGCAAAGCACCTAAACTCATCCCATATGTCATCAAATACATCCCATGTGAAGTGATAGATAATCAGATTTTTTAGCTTCTTCATTTTCCTTTTCTAGTACTCATTTGCACTATAGGGTGAAAGCTAAATTAATTAAGCAGTAGCCCTTTTAACAGAGTATTCTCAGTGCCACCCGTAATAGAAAAGTAAGAGCTTCACCACCTGCATGTACTGGACCGGTACAGTAACGCAAGTCTGTCTCACTCATCATGGTGTGCGTCTGTTTTTCTCGGGTGCAAGTTTACTGCGCTGGCATTATGCCGGCTTGCATAAGATAACGTACCAATTTTCCTAGACAAGAGAGAAGAAGAAGAATAAGACTGGCGTACTGTCATAGTCGACTGTAATGGAAGTCCATAGTGCTCGTAGAATTTGTTCCTTAAACTCCCACTAATGTTAGAGCAAGGATGAAGAAGTCGGAGGATACATAGATACTGTCCTCAATAGTTATGTACTGTGCTTTCAATTTGCTACTTGTACTGTGACACAACTTTCTGCTCAATCATTTTGTGTTAATCTTAAGGAGCATTGGTTACAGACTATGTCTTTCTTTCTTCATTTAGTTGCTCCTTCCAAATCCAACAGACCATCAAGGAGGAGGGAGCTGGCTCGAATGGCCCGGCAACGGAGGCTGGATGCCACTGTCGCTGAATATCGGCGGCTGGTGGCCCTGGAGGAGGAGGAGACGCAGTCTACCGGTACTACAACAACATCCACTGGGACAGCTGCATCCTCCTCCATGCCCCACGGGCTGCCAGCCAGCGCAGTGCTCCAGCGGTACGGAGCCGGGCTACCAAAGCCAAACGCCACCGCCAAGCAGCAAAGACAGCAGCTGCCCCCCACAGGATTTGCAAGGCACGCCGGCGCCGCTTATCCCTCAGAGTGTCCTACCTGGAGCAGGAGGTCCTAAGCTATAAGAACTTGGTGGAGGGCCTCCGCTTCGACCATGCCACCCTCCGCAAGGAGCATGATGCCCTGGCCACTAAAGTCAACAGCACCCTGCCGTAGTGTCCCTTGCCCCTTTTTAGAGACTTTTGGGGGGTGGGAATTGGGAGTTGGGTTTTTTGGGGACTTTTGAAGGACAATCGTTGGGGTTAGGGAGGGTCTTGCGGGAGATTATTTTGTTAGGGCTATAAAAATATACTTTTTGAAACTTTATCTGACCATACCTGTTTTTTACTGCTTTTGAGTCTGGTGGGTGGGGGTTTAACAGTAAGTTTGTTTTCCTGAATAGTCCTAGGACTTTAGTAGTACTACCGTCAATCTCTCGTCTCTCCTAATACTCCATTATACTACCTCCAACCAAACGCTTATCTTACCTGTAATTTGTGTTTGAAAGTAGGGCTAGGCCCAGGGATGGCTCCACGGGAAATGGCAATTAAGGTTGGCAATCCAGGGCGGATTACATTTCCTCCTCATTGCGGTGGTACTAGTGGTGTGACACAGTGGCAGTTGCATGGCTATGGAAAAAAAGAAAATGAAACCTGGTTTGTCCTTACTGTAGCATTACAACGGTACGATAGAGAATATAGCAGGTGACAGTACACTAGAACAGTGCCACAATGTAGCCTAACAAATGGTAAAGTATTGATAGTATAACTTGTACTTGTGTAGGATTTCTTTGACGTTGGCTACTACTACAAGAAATAGTACTGAAGCTGAGTAAGTCTAGAATATATCCTCGGATTCCTTCACCAGCCTGTTGCTATGACCTTATCCTCCCCAGCAAGTGTGTGGAATTATTGATGTCATTTAGTCACACATCAAGCAAAACCACACAGCCCGGGGGAAGAGGGTTAGGGTTTGTAAAATGGATGGGAATGGGGATTTCTTTTTGGGTAGGTTTTGTTGAGAGAAAAAAAAAAAGCACAGCATGGACAAACAATAATTGAACATAAAGAAATTTTTGGGTACAAAGCTAACCATAAATCTTTTACGTGACATAAAGGAAGTGCATGCACTACTGAATGCATTGTTACTGAAAAGTAAGTAGTACTTTCGACAACCGTGAATGACAGAATGCGACAGTACAGGGCTACATTAAATTAGGTTTAAAAAATAGCCGAAGTAAAACCTATAGAATGGCTGTAGGGATCAATTTAGAAGCAGAGAGAGATCTAAGAAATGCAGTCACACACACTCATAGAAGAAAACAATGGATACTGTATCTGTATTGTTGCAGTTGTCCTGTTGAATTTGGTAAGTAAGTTGCATGCAGCAAACAATTCCTCTTATTAGTGGCACTCCTCCATTCCAGCTGACGCTTCGTCCATCAATGTTGGTGACCAGAAGACACCCTGTCCACTGCCTGCCTGGCGGATGCTGAATTGCGGCTCGCTAATGTGAAGCCTGACTCCATCCTTTTTTCCCCATTGCACAGACTGAAACCCGGCCTGTAATTATTGAACGAAAAACAGGAAGTGATATAATATTACAACACCACTGATAAATAAATATAAGGTATGTACTCTGTGTAGTGCAAAAAGTCACACTTTGATTTTCCTAACAGACAGTACAATATTTTTGAAAGTGCGTACTCTGTCTGAGTCACCTTTTGAAGGATAAATAAGTATGGGCAAATTAATTTAGCGGATCTTTCCCCTCAAGCTAGGTGTACTGTAAACTGTGTTTTAGAACAAAATTAGACCTTCCCAGCAGTGCTCCCACCCAGACCCTTACTAAAGCCAGTCGCAAAAATGTAGAAGACCCCCAATCAGATCTCAAAAAACGAGTCCTAGCAGAAAACTGGTGACAAAACGTACTTTGAAAGTAAAAGTAGGCCCAAATACCCCCTTACCCATCGTGGATTGTATTCAAACAACTTGCAAGCAAGCAAAAGTATCCATAGCCAGCATCGCTCCAAGACTCGAAACCCCCCTCACCCAAACACATGCAATAGAAATACTGCTAACCCTAACGAGCCCTAAGTTAAGAATAATGGCAAAGGCTTTCTTTAACTATGCCAAATCTCCCCTTTCCCACCATGGATTTTCTTCAAATGACTTGCAACCAAAATTACATATTCTCACGAGTGCTCTAAGACCCCAGAACTCAGTTGCAAAAATCTGGAACACCCCGAAACACATGCAATCCTGCTGCTAGGGCTAACCCTAATGAACCCTAAGTTACAAAAAGTGCCAAAAGGCTTTTCCTTATGGATTTTGTCCCAACCACTTCTATCCGGTATTAGACCTTCCCAGGAATGCCCCAAGACCCGCCAACCCACCCGCCAAAAAGCACAACACCCCCAAACAGCCCAAAAGGAAAATCTCATACTTACAATATTTCTCGGCCTTCGGTCCAAACGCGCTGTGCAGCTAGGCCATCACTCCAGTTTTCCACCACGGATTTCCTGAAAAGCAAATGCAATCAAGATTAGACTGTCCCAGCAGTGCTCCCAGACCCCAAAACTCACCCACAAACACCCGGAACCCCCCCAAAGAGCACCTCAAAGGCAAGCAAGTCAGCAAAAACACAAAAAAAATTCCGCCTCCGATTTGGTCCAAACCACTTTTATCCGGTATTAGAGCTTCCCAGCAATGGCCCCAGAGCCGTCAACCCAGGAGAAAACTAGTAGAAGACCCCCAAACAGCCAAAAAGCAAAAGTACAAAAATGGGGACTTAGTCATTTTTTTGCCAATTTCCCAAATCACTCCGCGCGCGCTCTGCAGCTAGGCCCTAACTCCCCTCTGCCACCATGGATTTGCTTCAAACCTCTTGAAAACTAAAGTATTCATAGCCAGCAGTGCTCCCAGACCCCGAAACCCACCCACAAACACCAGGAAGCCCCCCAAACAGGCCCCCGAAAACGCTACATTGTGCAAAATGTCAGAAATAGCAACAAAAAAAATCCGCATGGATTTTGTCCCAACCACTTCTATCCGGTATTAGACCTTCCCAGGAATGCCCCAAGACCCGCCAACCCACCCGCCAAAAAGCACAACACCCCCAAACAGCCCAAAAGGAAAATCTCATACTTACAATATTTCTCGGCCTTCGGTCCAAACGCGCTGTGCACCTAGGCCATAACTCCCGTTTTCCACCACGGATTTCCTGAAAAGCAAATGCAATCAAGATTAGACTGTCCCAGCAGTGCTCCCAGACCCCAAAACTCACCCACAAACACCCGGAACCCCCCCAAAGAGCACCTCAAAGGCAAGCAAGTCAGCAAAAACACAAAAAAATTCCGCCTCCGATTTGGTCCAAACCACTTTTATCCGGTATTAGAGCTTCCCAGCAATGGCCCCAGAGCCGTCAACCCAGGAGAAAAGTAGTAGAAGACCCCCAAACAGCCAAAAAGCAAAAGTACAAAAATGGGGACTTAGTCATTTTTTTGCCAATTTCCCAAATCACTCCGCGCGCGCTCTGCAGCTAGGCCCTAACTCCCCTCTGCCACCATGGATTTGCTTCAAACCTCTTGCAAACTAAAGTATCCATAGCCAGCAGTGCTCCCAGACCCCGAAACCCACCCACAAACACCAGGAAGCCCCCCAAACAGGCCCCCGAAAACGCTACATTGAGCAAAATTTCAGAAATAGCAAAAAAAAATTCAGCGTGGATTTTGTCCCAACCACTTCCATCCGGTATTAGAGCTTCCCAGCAATGGCCCCAGAGCCGTCAACTCACCCGCAAAGAAGTAGAAAACCCCCACAAGTGCTGAGTCTTTCTTCATTGGGCGTAATCCAGCCCTCTGCTTTGATCGAAATAGGAGTCTGGAGGAGGAGGATAGAGGAGCATGTTCTTCTGAACTTGTGAACCTTAGGAATGCAGACTGCGGCACCTTCAAATCAATAAGCAAACAAGTGAAGACAGTTCTGCTGATGGGCTTGTTTCTGTGATTAGGTGATTAAAGTTTGAATTATATTAACTGTGCACAACAAAGAAAGACAGACACACAGGAATAAAAGTGAATAAGGACGAAAAAGAAAGTTATTGATTCATTGTCTCATTTTCAGGGCTCGGTGTAAGGGTCCAGGAATAAGAATAAGGCTTCGTCATCATACTCTGCGAATTCAGGCAGGGTGAGCTCAGTGTCACCTAACAGAGAAGAAATTCCCTCATCTACGTTGCTGTCCACCTCGTCTTCATCCGGCGTGCTTTCTCGTACTTTGTAATCTGGTGGTATGAGGTGCTGATTCATCTTGATCATTGTTAACCTCTCCACATTTTTGGGCGAGAGGCGGCTCTGTTTGGGAGTTACAATGCCACCAGCAGCACTAAAAACACGTTCAGAAGACACGCTTGCGAGTGGGTAAGACAAGTAGTTGAAAGCCAGGTTGGAGAGCTGTGGCCACAATTCTTTTTTCCCATGCCAATACGCCAATGGGTCAGCATTAACATAGACCTCTGTTGAGTCATTCAGATAGTCCTGCACCATCGACTCAAGGTCCTCCTCCGAGGTTCCTCCACTTTGCTTAGCTGTTGCTGTGACCTTTTGAGAACCAAACCCAAGCAGAGCTGGCCAATCCTCTTCAGCCTCCAATGTTACTGTTGTGTCTGGTGCAGATGATCCGGTTGCCGGTGTCTTTAACGTCTGAGAGGTCACTTGTGCCACAGCCACAGGTGCAGAAGTGGATTGTTTTGACTGGGGATGGCCTGCTGATGCTGATGTACTGCCTTTTCCTTCAATGAGCTGCCGTTCTCTTTCAAACCTCTTGGCTGACAAGACTAGCCAACGTTTGTACTTTGTAACATCTTCATCATCAAAAGGAAAGAATGCTCGGCCTGCCAGCGCCTTTTTGTAGCGTGGATCCAGAATAGTAGCACAAATGTAATGCTGTTCTGAGTGAATCATTTTAAGACGTTCATCACCTTGTAGGCGCTCTAATAATTTCTCCGCCAAAACAAAAGGGTCTTGGTTTTTTTCATTTTTTTGAAACACAGAAGATACCGCCTATAGTTGGTGCTCCAGCATGTACAACAATGGGATAGCTTTTCCCAAATTACAGTCCTCCTTGCTGACTGCACACGTGAAGAACTCAAAAGGACGAAGCATGTCTGTCAGGCTTTTAACTATTTCCCATTGCGCCGCATCCATCCTCAGGTCCTTGTGAGCTGTACCCTGTTTTAAGAAATAGTGATCGAGTACCGTATACTGCTCATACAGACGCTCAAGCATGTAGAAGGTTGAGTTCCAACGTGTTGCCACCTCCTGGATGAGTGCTTTCACTGGCATTCGACGTTCATGTAGCAGGCTCCTCAGATGCTTCCGGGCCTTAAAAGAATGGCTGAAATGGTTGCACATTTTTCGGCAGGTGTCCACTACCTCGTACGCTGGACTGTCTTTATCACTCAAGAATTTTTTAACAACAAGGTTTATACAGTGCACCAAACACGGCACTCTGAAATAGCGACCCAGCTCCATGGCCTTAACTACATTGGCGCCATTATCCGTGGAAACATAACCAATCTGGCGTTTTTTTGGGGACAGCCAGTGAAGGACCTTTGTGTTAAACTCATCCAAAATGTTTTGTGCTGTGTGACGTTTCTCCAAACCAAACATGGCTAGTGTTGCATGTTTCCGAGCAGCTTTAAAAACTTGGTCCGGGTCAACACCTGCGTTTAGCTTTGCTTTAACCCTGAAAAAGAGACCCAGTGTGCAGTGATGCACATGTAATCAGCGCCTGCGCCACTGGTCCACATGTCTGTTGTCAGATGTATAGTGTGAACAGCACTCTTCTGCAAAGCTGCCCCAATCACCTCCAGCACATCTTCATGTAGTGCTGGAACCGCAACTCTGGCAAAATAGAACCGGCTAGGAACCTTCCATTTAGGGCAGAGCGCTGCCACTAATTCTAGAAAACCAACCCCTTCTACAAAAGAAAAAGGGAGAAGGTCCAGAGCTAGCATTTTAGCCAGCTTAGTGTTATACAGACGCGTCAGTGGGTGGTTGCGTTCATATTGCGCTTCTGTAAACAACATCTTTTAATGTTGCCCTGGACCAAGCATTTACGGGATGATGATGATGATATCTTCGTCCCAGTTACGCTCGCTGATGAACTTTTGTGCATTGGTGTCTCACTCTCTCCCACACTCTTAGTGTGGCTCACATGGGGTGTGCTGCTGACAGGGGTACTGGGTGTAAGTGAAGTGTTTGACACGTCTTCTTCCTCCTCGTCATCAGCAGATGAAACATCAACGTTTTCATTACGTGCAATTCGGGCTTCCTTGATCGCCTGCAGGTGCGCAAACCATTGGACAGTGTGCTGTCTCTTAAGATGACCCCTCTGGCCTCCGGTACCATAGTTGGTACCAACCTTACCACAACTAACTGCAACCTTACAAATGCTACAAATGGCTATGTTTTCCCTTTTTGGGCAAACACTAAAGAAGTCCCAAGCTGGGGACTTGAATTGTCTGTGGGGGCCGGAGGAGGCGGCAATACTGGTGGTGGGGGTCATGCCAGATGAAGTGGAGGATGTGGATTGCCGAACTTTAGTACGTTGTGCACTTTCACCACCACTAATTGAGGTCGAGGTGGATGGAGGTCCCTTCTGGCGAGGAAGAAATATGGAAGCGGTACGTGTTGGTGTACTAGTTAACTCCAATGATTGTTGTGTTTCCATTGCCTCCTCGACGACATCATCATCACGCTCAGCAGCTTCTCGGGCTAGGGTCAAAATGTCTGTTTGCTGCATGTCCGCTGGGGCTGCAGTGACCTTTATGATGACTGGCTCGTCGTCGTGAGAGCCTTCATCAGCAGCAGTATCCGCCACTTATTGTTGAGCCTCATCACACTCCATAACTATGAGTTTTTCGACGACCTTCCTTTTACGCTTAAGTACCTTTGTCAGATCATGGTGTGCCTCACTCTCAGACGGCAGTGGTGCTGGTTCCCAATTGGGATCCATATCATCAGAAGGAGGTTGGCTTGAAGAAGATGTAGACACCAACCTTGATCTTTTCCTTGCTAGGGATGTGGAAGACAATGAATGATCATCAGGAGGAGTGGCTTCCTCAAATGATACCTCGGCTTGATTGTCGATTTCCTGATGTGCCCCTACTTCAGGAGGACCAACTATTGTGGGCACTTGTGACCCTCCATGCACCTCTGCTTGCGCATCTCCTTGCGCTGCCTCTCCTTCCACATGTACTTGGGCTTGTACTTGCACATGTGGTTGTTGTTGCGGCTGTGGTTGTTCAACACTCGTCAGATGAGTTACAACAACCTGTGTTGATTCAGGGACATTGCTGCTACTTTCTTGCGATGAGCCAACATCACTGGTCGATGGTGATAGAACAACTAGACTAAGTGCCTCTGCAGCACTCAAGGGCTTGGACTTAAGTTGGCGTGGTGGTGGTGGTGGCACTGAGCCCAATGGAGCGGGGTGCTGCTCCCAGCTTGGTCCCCAGCAGATCCCGCTGCTGCTGCAGGCGTACTTTTTTTTTTACTCCCAAAAAACGTGGCGGGCGGCACACCAGTCTCCTTGGTTACTTGCTTCTTCTGCTCCTTACTGGCAACTTTCTTGCTAGAGGACCTACGGGGAACTTTTTTTGGGGCCGTCTTCTTCAGAGCAGGTCAGAACAGCAGGCTGCAGTTGCACGAGTTGCAGAGTTGTCTGTGGCCAGACGTGACGTCGCGTGACGTTATGCTGCACACACACACCGCTGCAGGACTTCTTCCTGGCACTGGTGGTTCTCTTGATTCTTGTGCACCTAAAAGCAATGGAAGACAGAGGAACATCAGTTCAGTTATACACCCCCAAAAAATCGAAAAAACACAGAAAAATCAGCACAATCCCATGCCCTCCATGATGTTTAAATTCAAGACACCCCACAGAAAGACTAGGCACATGCACCACTCACTACCCCTGGTGAAAAGGCCACAACAACAGCCCAAAAAAACGAAAATCACAGAAATATCAGCACAATGCCAAGCCCTCCATGATGTTTAAATTCAAGACACCCCACAGAAAGACTAGGCACATGCACCACTCACTAGCCCTGGTGAAAAGGCCACAACAACAGCCCAAAAAAACAAAAATCACAGAAAAATCAGCACAATCCCAAGCCCTCCATGATGTTTAAATTCAAGACACCCCACAGAAAGACTAGGCCTATGCACCACTCAGTACCCCAGGGCATAAAGGTTGAAAGCTAGGCAAAATGGTTGCAGACCTACCAACACTGCCTGCATTCAAAATGGCCCCCTCCCTCCCAGCACATGGCCAGGGCCTGTAGCAGCACTTAAAATGGCCCCCAGCCACATGGCCTGTCCCCATGAACACCCCAAAAAATCGAAAAACACAGAAAAATTAGCACAATCCCATGCCATCCAGGCCCTCCATGATGTTTAAATTCAAGACACCCCACAGAAAGACTAGGCACATGCACCACTCACTAGCCCTAGTGAAAAGGCCACAACAACAGCCCAAAAAAACGAAAATCACAGAAAAATCAGCACAATCCCAAGCCATCCAGGCCCTCCATGATGTTTTTATTAAAGAGACCCCACAGAAAGACCCAGTCCACCCACCACTGAGTACCCCTGGGCAAAAGGCCCCAACAACAGCCCAAAAATCGAAAATTACAAAATTGTAGTTGCAGCAACTCTAATGCCCCAAAGAAACTTACTTGTGAAATTTCTAATCCAAAAGTGATCCAAAGAAAGTCAAAAAGGCCTCAAATCCAAATATCCAGCAGCATCCACAAAAAGTAATCCTTCCAGCTCCAGATCCAAATTAAAAGTGACCAGGAGATGGACAAACACTGGGAGGAGCCTGCTGGACAGGAACAGGAAGTTGGAGACTGTGGGGCACTTCCTTCCTCCCACTCCAAAATGGACTCCTTGCAAAAAAAGTGCAGGCAAATGTCAACC
Source organism: Lissotriton vulgaris (assembly GCF_964263255.1). Taxonomy (NCBI): domain Eukaryota; kingdom Metazoa; phylum Chordata; class Amphibia; order Caudata; family Salamandridae; genus Lissotriton; species Lissotriton vulgaris. The sequence continues at coordinate 13,976 of NW_028241133.1, read as the reverse complement.
TGAGGAGTTATTCAGATACAAATCATCATTTTCAGAAGGTTTATGCTGCTTGCTGGTGGATTTCTTGTGCAAAATTGCAAATTTTGTATTTTAGCGAGTGCGAGATTGTTGCTGCTCGCCGCATGTACGAGTTTGCAATTGCGAACTCCCGGGATACGTGATCACGGCGTACTCGCGTTGACAAACTCTCGCTGTGCAAGGTGGTGAGCGCGATGACGTAATCGCGGTCGCTAAACTCCTGCGGGATCTCGCAGCAAGATCCAAAATGGCGCAGCACTCGCAAAATATCGAGAAAAACAACTCGGCAAACGCTGAAGGACGGTAAGTGAACGCCGTGTGCCGCAAAATTGTATCACCAAGAAAAAAAAATCCGCTGCGTGCGAATTTGCGGATTTTCGGTAAATTTGCGAGCGAGCGGATTGCGAATTTACCGAAAATCCGCAAAATCCGCGAGCGTAACGGATTTTCCGCCCATGCTTAGTGACCTCGCATGCTGTCACAACGCAGTTGTTACAACGACCGCATTGTGACAACGCACACCATTACTCCGCAAGTTGTTACAATAACTTGCGGAGGGGGGAGGTGTTAGATTTAAAATCCAACACCTTCCCTAAAGTCCGCACTGACTGGAGTTGGAATAGTAAATGTTACTATTCCAACATCCAGCGCCCCCCTCCGCAAGTCGTTGGAACGAGTTGCGGAGTAATGGTATGCGTTGTCACAACGCAGTCGTTGTTACGACTGCATTGTGACAGCATGCAAAATAATGACATGCAGATTCAAGAAGCATATTCCCCTAAAACACTACCCAAAGCATAACCCCCTACACTACCAAAGAACCACTGCACTACCCTAAACCCTAAAACACTACCCCCAGCATGACCCCCTACACTACCCCAACACCACTGCTCTACCCTACACCCTAACACACTACCCAGAGCATGACACCCTACACTACCCTAAAACACTACCCCCAGCAGCACCCCCTAAACTACCCAAACACCACTGCATTACCCTAAACCCTAACACACTACCCGGAGCTTGACCCCCTACACTACCCAAACACCACTGCACTACCCTAAACCCTAACACACTACCCAGAGCATGATCCCCTACACTAACCAAATACCACTGCACTACCCTAAAACACTACCCCCAGCAGTACCCCCTAAACTACCCAAACACCACTGCATTACCCTAAACCCTAAAACACTCCCCCAAGCACCACTCACTAAACTACCCAAACATCACTGCACTACACTGTCAGCACTCAGCCTCTCCCTGAAAAACCTCCTGCCCTGCCCACTCATAATAAGGGCCACCTTTTGGACCCTATATTTTCAAATATCCAAGAACTCTCCACATCCTCTCCCCTACCCACCCCCTGGACAGATCACCACCTTATCTCAAAATCCCAATCACCAGTCAAATCAGCCCCAGCCTTCCACCCCAAGCGCCTTCGCGCCCGTGGAATAAACTAAACACGGATGCCTGGACCCACCAGCTCATAGCCTCCACCCCTACCTTGAACCCGGATCCCTCACTAGCAGACATCCAATTCCGAGATTGGATAGAATCGTCTCTGGACGCGGTTCTCCCTGTTAAACAGCTCCCTAGTAAGAGGAATTCGTACAAATCCCCCTGGTTCACTTCGGAACTACGAGATCACCGAAAAAAATGCAAAAAACTGGAACGTCTATGGAGAAAAGATTGGAACCCTTACAACAAAGAAACCTATAAATCGGCCATTAAACAATACAAAACTCTCATCCAAAACACACAAGCCTCGTACTACAAAGGGAAAATCATGGCTGCCTCCAACTCCTCCAGGGAGACCTACCGCATAGTAAAAAGTCTCATGAAAGTCCCTGAACCGCAGCCGGCCGCTGATCCCACCAGTGCCAGGTGTACCCAACTCGCTGAGTTCTTCTCAGCCAAAATTTTAAAAATCATAATGACTTTCCCTAACACCTATCCCCCAACCGACCTCCCAGCTGGGCCCATCGACCCAGACGCACCAACTGAGAAAGCCTTCCTCCCCGTCTCCACCGAGAGGCTGTTGGACACTCTTATCCGCGTGAAGAGTGGATCCCCGTATGACCCAGCCCCCATGAGCAAACTCAAACTAGTAGCCCCCACTATATCCTCCCATCTCACGAGGCTGATAAATGCCTCTCTCTCCAGCGGGATAGTCCCCGCCAGCTGGAAAAGTGCGATAGTTCGGGCACTCATAAAGAAACCTCACCTAGACCCATTGGACCCTTTAAACTTCATATCCATCTCCCTCCTCCCAGGCATCAGCAAAGTGCAGAGAGAATTGTAAATGAACAGCTCAACATTCCTAGAGACTAACAACCTCCTTCGCCACTCACAGACAGGGTTCAGACCTGGACAGGGGACTGACACCGCACTTCTGGCCGTAACAGAGGAGACCAGGTCCATTCAGGATGCAGGAGGATCAATGGCAGTGATCCTCCTGGACCTGAGTGCCGCCTTCGACACGGTGGACCACACCATCCTTCTCCACCGCCTCCGAAAAACGGGCATTTCGGAGACCGCTCTGGCATGGCTAAAATCATTCTTGGAACACAGGACCTTCCAAGTGGCAGACAGCCACAGTCACTCTAAATCTCTCCCCCTGAACTGTGGAGTCCCTCAGGGCTCCTCCCTGAGCCCCACACTTTTTAATGTTTACATGGCCCCTTTGGACGACATCGCCTCCCCATTCGGCATAAAGGTGGTCATGTACGCCGACGACACACAACTAGTCGTCTCCATCAACGAGGCCGATCAATCAATGGAGAACCTAGTCTCCTGCCTGCACAACATATCTATTTGGAGGGCCACTCCAGGCTCAAACTCAACTGAGAGAAATCCGAAATCATGCTTCTAGGCGACCCAAACAAACTCCCCAAAACACTTGCCTGGCCAGCTAGCATGGGCACCCCTCCCCCCCATACCAAAACAAGAAATCAAAAGCCTGAGTTTTTGGCTAGACCAGGACCTCAGCTTCAGAGCCCAAGCAAGAAAGACAGCCGGCACCTGCTTTGGGCTCATGCGAGCAGCCCAGAAGATCCTTCCGCTTATTCCCCCCCAGTCTAGGAAAATTCTGATTCAGGGCCTCATCATATCAAGATTAGACTACGGAAACGCCCTATACCTATGCGCACCTGTAGCTGTCATAAAAAAACTTCAGCACGCCCAGAACGCCGCAGCAAGACTACTGACGGGAACGAAATCTAGATGCTCAGCCAGACCCTCCCTCAAGGCGCTTCACTGGCTTCCCATCCAAGAACGCATCTCCTTCAAAGCCTTGTGCATTTCCCATAAAATCTTACAAGGCAAGGGTCCACCAACACTGAGACCTCTCATCAAGCCACACAAATCAACCCGACAGCTCAGGTCGAACACCCTGTTTCTGGTGAGCGTACCCAGAATAAGGAAACCTCGCACTGGCGGCTGCCGCTTTTCTTATAACGCTCCCAAGCTTTGGAACAGCCTCCCCCTCAACATCCGCAAAGAAAACAATATTTTCTCATTCCGCAGACTGCTGAAAACCTGGTTGTTTCCCCAATAATCCATCCCCAGGAGTACTGTCAAGCTTTTACGTTAGCGCTGGGACGCCCAAGGGTAGCTACGCGCTCTAGAAATCCTAAATCAAATCAAATCACTAAAACCTAAAACATTCCCCTCAGCACCACTCCCTACTCTACCCAAACACCACTGCTCTACCCTAAACCCTAAAACACTATCCAAAGCACAACCCCCTACACTACCAAAACACCACTGCACTACCTTAAACCCTAAAACACTACCGCCAGCACGACCCCCTATACTACCCAAACACCACTGCTCTACCATGTCTTTGTGAGGAAATGGAACAGCCTCTGTTTCCTTACAACGACGTGGATCGTCTAATTTTTTTTAGAACTCATGGTCATTTACACTACATACATTTACAACAAAATTTGCTGTAAAGGCATGCGTGGTTAATGACCATGCGTTCTAAAAAAATGCGTAGTAATGACTTTACGATGTACAACAAATGCCTTGTAAGGCATGCGTTGTAATGGTATCATGAAGTAAAAAAGACCGTGTAACGGCTGTTTACCAATCAAAGCTGGCCCCTGTTCTTCAGTGAGTAATTTATTTGGAAAATTAGGAGGAAGGAATGTGTTTTTTCTACTGAAAAGTGCATTTCCGGCTGTGACAGTGTCTGCGTGACTTGGTTTCAATTCCGGTCAGAGAGTGGAAGAGTCTGTTTGGATCTAATGGGGTTCTGCTGTTGGACGGGCCGGCGCGACACGTCATCAGAAAACACAGCTAATGGAAAGCGTTGTCCTTGAAGTGTGGAGCAGTGCCATTAGAGGTCAATGAGTGTGCATCCCACCGCAGTATGACCGTACAGCATGATCCATGTGCCACACCCAGTATACGGAAGGCAGAAGCGGCATCCATTGCAGGTCCTCTTGAAGACTGTTGTAGCGCTAATTCTACATTTTGGAACTAGGGTATTTTAACCTTGTTGTTCCTGCCAGATACAAAGAGAAGATCCTGTGTTATTCAGTGCCCATGTTACCTTTTTTGTGGGTAGTGGTGCTTGTCACTTCGCTGCCCCGCCGGTGCACACGACTGGGCTCTTCACCTTGTGTGCCATCTGCAGGGCTTCTGCCCTCGGATCACTGGTTTCGGTTTCTGGGGTGCAACATAAACAGTTGCTCCCAAAGGACTAGTCTGAACACGTAGGTGAATATCCCCTGCACCAGCATTCTGCGTAAATTCTTTCCTAGCTCTCCCACATCGACGACGATGTCATAATAGCATGGCTCCGCTTGCAACACCGTATGATGTCATAGGAGTCATAACAGTACCTCGTAGGCGTGCTGACATCAGTTTCACCCATTTTTTCCGTGCCATAGAGGTAAACAGGTGGACCGACACATTTTCACATATATTATAGTATACTAAATTACCCACTGGCGGTCACCAGTAGGTAGTAATAGTTAGGACCTAGTTACGATAGGAAAATCGCAACATTCTATTCCCAATAACTTTGACGCCGGTTGCCGAATCTTCACGAAAGTTTCAAAATGCGTGGGGGGCTCTGGTCCGCTCTTATCTTGAAAGCTTTGAAGATATTCGGTAAGCAGGGGGCGAGAAAAAAGGGGGGTCCCAAAACGAGTTTTCTCCATGTTAATTTCCATAGGAAACTTTAGACACGTCTACAGTTTGAACTGCTGAACGGAATTCCACCAAATTTGGCGAAAAGGTAGGTCTTGGTTCAGAAAGAGCCCTTTTTGTTAAATGGTGTATATCCGTTCAGTAGTTTTTTAAATATTGATTGAAAAAGAAATATATATAACTGGGCGGAGCCTAACCACACATCTCATCATGAGATCTGATTGGCTGTCAGCACTTCATCCAAGAAGTGTTGGCAGCCATCCTGGGACCAATAGACATGATAGCACCTCATTAAAAAGCATTGCAGTTAATAGAAGGTTTTAAAACTTTAGTTACATTATAAATCATTTGTTGATGGTACCGTACTCATTTTAGAAATTGTGTTGTGTTCTGAGGTGATTTTACCATGTGAAAAAGCCTTCTGCTGGGATATCATGAATCATGTTTGAGAGAAAACTATGTTCTCATTCTTTCCCCACAGAGGTTTGGAAGGTGAATTATAAGCTAAACTGAGAGCATATTTTCTGTAAATTCACATTATGTTTCTCAGTCATGTGAAAATGAAGTCTGACATTCTCCGTAAAACATGTACATCCAACAAGGGCAGTTGATTCCTTTGTGTTCTACTGCAGCTTCTGAGAGTGTTCTAAAGAACAACTAGAGCGTTAACAGTCCTACTTATGACAAAATTATTGAACACCTGCAGCCATCTTGTTTGGAATGAAGTGGTAACTCTTAAAACATTTCATTTTAAAAGGAACAACATGAGGGGGTTTATTTTGCCATAGAAAGTATGATTAGTGCTGCAGAAAGAAAAATGAGGGCACATTTTGAGCGACTTCTCAAATCCTCTTCTATTTCATTAAAAAATTCTGTCATGCAGACTGAGACATGTACATTGAATACCAGCAGCAGACTTCCCTGGTGAGCAGTAGCTTAACTACAGTGATCTAATGAGCAACTAGAGTGCTAACATTCAGAATTTATGGCAAATGTGTGACACATCTGTATGCCTTCTTGACGGAACCAAAGTACAAAACTGAAAGTATTTCCTACTGAGGAGACTGCAGTAAATGAGGTAATTAGGAAACTTCATAACAAATAGGTCTCCCAAGATGGCCACCAGAGACAAAAGAGCCCAAATGTAGCACAAATATCATCCAGCTGTAGCCCACGTATAGCTCAATGACAGAATGTTCCTGAGTGCTCTTAAGAACTGCTAGAGAGCTTACTGTCTTTCTTATGACAAAAGTATGGCACACCGGAAGCCATCTTGATTGTAATAAACTGGTAACACTTAAAACATTTAATTAAAAAAGGAACACAATGAGGGGGCTCATTTTGCCATAGAAATTAAGATTAGTGCTGAAGAAATAAAAATGAGGACACATTTTGAGTGACTTCTCAAATCCTCTTCTATTTCATTAAAAAATTCTGACATGCAGACTGAAACATGCACTTTTAATACCAGCAGCAGACTGCTGTGGTGAGCAGTAACTTTACTACAGTGATCTAATGAGCAACTAGAGTGCTAACATTCAGAATTTACGGCAAATGTGTGACATATCTGAATACCTTCTTGATGGAAGTAAAAAACTGAAAGCTTCCTTTTTTTAATGCTTTTATTTCAACAATCAGTCAAACAATGAGCAAGATACATAACAGAGTTACAAGAAAAAAAGACAGAAAGATCAAAGTAACAGAAATACATCACATGATATATAATACTTCCTAGAGAGCAAATGACATCACATAAAATGAGCAAGTCATATTAAATCCATTTAGATATCGTATCCCATATTTTTTGTCATTGTTTTTCTTTTTTTAGTCCCTTTAAGTTTATACATTGCCATTTCTAATTGATATATAGAGATCAATTTAAGTTGCCATTGATGAAAGATTGGGGGCTCAATATCAATCCACCGAGAGGTAATACAAAAACGAAAGAGTGACATGCAAATAAACAAAAATGCTTCTACGGCTGTAGATCTAATTCCGATGTGGTCTGTTTGAATGCCTAAACTAACTAATTCAGGAGTTAGATTTACAGCAATCCCTAAACTATTATTTATAAAGGATTCTATGTCAGCAATAAAACGGGAAAGTTTCATACATTTGAAAAACATGTGAGTAGAATCAGCACCAATCTCATCACATCGGTTACATCTATCTCCATTGCCTGCTTTCCATTTCGCTATTTTAATAGGGGAATAATTAAGGTCAAAGATTGACATATAGTGTTGACTTTGAAGTGAGCCATTAAAAAGAATCTTAATTGATAATTCGATAGATCTTCCCATATAAACATTCTCGAGTTTCAGTTTCCTTTGCCATTTGCTCTCTACTAGCAAAAGATCATCTTCAATTTGATTAATAGCAATAACATAAACTAAGCCTATTTTTTTTACCTTTCCTGCTGATTTCTAAAATAGAATTTTTACTCATACAGCTTTGATCTAGAAGGCCTTTAGATTCTAAGAAGCTCCGTATCTGAAGGTATTTAAAAAAGTCATTTTTGGATAAATCATATCTAGTTTGGAGATCAGAGAATGAGTGTCTTGGTATAAGTCTACAAGTACGTAAATTCTAGAATGATACCATCTTTTAATAGTTTGGTCATGGAAAACTGCTGGTAACATATGATTGTTTAGAACAGGAGAATAATAATGAATTTCGTTTAAACATACTATTTTTTTCTTTATTTGCCGCCAGAAGGCAAATGCCGCTATTACAATTTTAAATTTAGTTTTTTTATAATAACTGGGTTCTATAATTTTTACTAAACATTGGGTTACTTCTTCACCTAGCAATAATTCATAGACTGACGGATATACTGATTCTTCAATGATGACATCCCTAAAAAGTAATATACCCATATGTCTTAAAAAGATAAGCCAATAATACAACCGGAAATTAGGGACTCCCCAACCGCCTTTTGTTCTTGGCAAAGTACACCATTTTAAGGTGCGCCTGGAACAATGATAGCCCCAGAGGAACCTAGATACCATTCTATCGATTTTGGTAAAATAAAATGAGGAAAATAAAAGAGGTATTGTTCGAAATAAATATAAAAACTTTTGAAAGATTAGGATTTTGATAATATTGACACGGCCATAAAGAGAGAAATGTAGATTATTTAACCTTTCTAGAACCTTATGCGAAGATTTTAAGATGGGCTCGACATTCAGACATATAATATCATCAATCCTAGAGGATATAGTTATCCCAAGATATTGGGCTTCTGGAACAAAAGCTATTTCATTAGGTCGTCCCCATTCAGAGTGAATCAATTGAGTTTTGGTTATATTTAATTTGTGCCGGAAAGAGCTCCAAATTCTTCGGCTAAACAGATTATTTTTGGAAGTGCCTGTCTTCTATCTGTGGTAATAGCGACATCGTCTGCATAGGCGAATACTTTAAAATGGTTCTTACCGATTATCACAGGGGTAATGTCAGCTGCAGCAGATAGTTTATGAAGATAAGGTTCTAGATATAAGGCAAACAATAGGGGGGAGCAAGGACAACCTTGCCTTGTCCCCCTCGTTATCGGAAATCCTTCAGAATGAGAATATGTTATCCTAATAACAGCTTTTGGATGAAAGTAAACAGCTTTTACTGCGTTAATATATGTATGTGGGAATCCCATCCAGGCCAATACCGACCATAGGAACCCTCAGGTGACCCTGTCAAATGCTTTTTCTGCGTCCAACAGGGCCACCGCAACAGGAGATTCCGAGGCCTGTGCCCAATCCAACAGAGCTATTATTTTTTTAACATGATCAGTAGTGTCTCTTTTAAAAATGAAACCATGTTGTCTAATAGAAACAGGTGATGGCATTAATGTATTTAATCTGTTAGCTAAAATCTTAGAAAAGATTTTGCTCTCAGCCGTTATGAGAGAAATAGGTCTGTATGAACCTAGCTCTTCACTGTTTTTGCCTTTCTTTTTAAAAATGACTATTGTGGCAAGTGACCATGAGGCTGGTGGGTGGCCCGCAAAAGCAGATTGAAAGATCTTAATCAACTCTGGCTTCAAGACTTTCATAAAGACACAATAGAATTCTAGAGGAACTTGATCCGGTCCCATTGCTTTACTGGCAGCTAAACCAACAATAGCTGTTTCAATTTCTTCCCAAGTAACTGGGGCACTAAGTAGCTCTTTCTATTCTATCGACAATTCAGTTTTATGAATCTCTTCAAAATATTGTTTTATATCTAAATCTAATGGTTGATCAGCTTGATGATATATTGTTTTATAGAATTCATTAAATGCTACCAGTATATCCCCCTTAGAGGTTTTCACTTCTCCATTGAGATCAAGAATTTTAAAAATCTCATTAGTCATTGCACGCTGACCAAGTCTTTGGGCCAGAACTTTCCCGCTTTGTTCACTCAGCTCATAACTTTCTGTCCGATATTGAGAGAACCGTAAAGCTACCTGGTCAGCAATATGAGAATAAACTAGACTACGTTTAATAGATAAATCGATTTGAGATTCTTCTATATTTTTATTTATTTTAATATTTTCAGCTAATGGTATTTCTGCTTTTAAAACCATATCACAGTCTTTTTTAAATTTATCACGATTATTTTTCTGTTGAAAGTTTGAATACTTTAGCGTTTCTCCTCTTACAATAGATTTAAAAGTATCCCAGACTATTGGGACTGATGCAGTCTCATTATTGATCTGGAACAATTCTTGGATGATACTAGTCATGAAAAGTATATAATCTTGTTGTGATAACAGGTTCCTCTGAAACGACCAAGTTGATTGCGGACGTGACCCAATAAATGGCAGGTTAAGATTTAAAAGAACAGGGTTATTATCTGATAACAGTTTAGGAAGAACTTGTATTTTTATTTTATCAGAGAAGAACTGAGATTAAAAAAAAAACAGGCTAACAAATTTCCTGTGTGGGGCGGAGAAAAAATTATAACCAGGAACCGCGGAATGTAAAATACGCCAGGCATCCAAAAGGCATTTATCTATTACCAAGGACCTCAAAGCCTTAAACGTCCGTTGTTTGAGCCCTATGTATCTTTCGTTTTGTAATATTAAAGCTAGCTTCCATATGAATATTTAAGTCACTACTAAAGATAATAGGAATATTACATATTGCAAGCTCCTGGTTTAAAGAATTAAACAACTCAGAATCGTCCAGATTAGGGCCATAGACAGAATAAATCTTAATCTTGTTCTGAGATACTGGAATTTCGGCCGAAGCCCACCTGCCCCACTTATCAGCTGATGTCTTAAGGGCGATACCTAAATTCCGCCGCATAAGTATAGCTACTCCACGTTAAATTCCTATCTGTTTAGAACAAATTAATAAATCTAGTCCTAGATTCTTTAAAAGATCTCTTTTTTCCCAGGAAACATGCTTTTCTTGAAGACAAAGAATATCAATTTGTAACAAATGTATAATTTTGGCCAAAATTCCTCTTTTTTTGCCATCATTAAGACCATTAACATTAAAGGTACAAATTCTAATTTCCCTACCCATCAGAAAAAATAAAGGTTAAACATTAACAAATTATCACAAATGTCCAGGCATTTATTGTTCCTGCGATGTGTTGGTTTATTCAATAAAGATCTCCTTGCTTTACTGTAATCAAAACCTTTGATAGGGCTATCTAGACTATCTGGAGAGAAAAAAACGTACCAAGTAGGTGCCATAATATACAAATCTTGCTCAGTTCCGACTGTTGTTGATTTACACCCCCACCACCACCCCACACACCATCCCCACCCACCCTACTTCCCCACCCACACCCCCACCCCACCTTATGAGGCACAGGGACGGACAGTCCCTGGGAACACTGAGTGTCTTCCCCCCCGCCTTCCAGACGACTTGAAGAAAGAAAAGAAGAAAGAAAACGAAAAAAGAAAAGGGGAACAATATACAGCCTAAACCAGCCAACTAACAATTTAAGTATCAGCATACTAAGTTACACTAGAAGTAAAGCTATACATTTCTTGCATATAATCATAAAGAGGCTAGGTATTCTTTAGCAACAATTTCCGATACAAAAAATCTTGTTTGGCCTTTCACTGTAACTTTAAGCTTGGCTGGGTTCTGAAGAAAGACTATAGCACCCTTTTCTTGAAATCCAGCGATCAGCTGCCTAAGATGCCATCGTTTGGACACAGTTGCCTGACAAAAATCGGGTCTAACAAAAAAGCTGCATCCTTTAGCGGGACCTTTTTTATCAGGTCTAGCCAAATCAAAGACAGCTTCTCTAGCCAGAAAGTTTTTTAATCTGACCAAAATCGCTCGCGGGTAATCTCCTTCTTTTGATTTTGATTTGATAGTAAAAGGAAAACGATGAGCACGTTCAATTACCACGGGCCAGTCCCAGGAAGTGAGTTCAGGAAATGCTGTAGAAAAAAGTTCACAAACAAATTTCCGAACATCTGATCCACCTAGATTTTCTGGTACCCCTAAAACTCGTAAATTATTCCTCCGTGATTGATTTTCAAGCTCAGTGAGTTTAAAGCTGATGTCATCTCGTTGTGCTTTGACTTGCGAAAGTTCGTTTTTTGAGCAGCAACTTCATCTTCTAGACTGGATATCCTAGGTTCAGCCTCTAAGACCCTTGCCGACATATCAGTGCATATTTTGGTGACACGTCGAACAGCATTTTTTACTTTTTGACAGGTAGCTTGGGCACGTGCGATCTCAGTTTTAGTGTCAGACCGATGTGCGAGCATAGTTTGGTACATGATAGAAAGAGTCACCTCCGGACCAGAATTAGAATCAGTTGTTTCGGAAAATGCTTGTTCATTTGTAGAGCAAGATTGTCCCGGTCGATGGTCCTCCAAACTGCTAGATTTATTCCTGGAAGCCGGTGATTTTCTCAACCGATGTTTCTTGAATGTAATAGTTGATCCAGGCGAGATCTCACTGGCCCCTTCATCTTCACTCTGGTTCCAGAATTTGAACTGGGGCTGTTTCAGGTTCTAGTAAGGTATCAGTTCCAAATTCATTATCCCCGGTCGCCCCAGTGTCTTGAAGAGGCCCAACTGGACCTTCTGAGACCTCTGGAGCTGACAGTAATACGCTATTCACACAGCCGATCTGAGAAGGGCGTTCCAAATCAGGTTGAGAATGAGCCTACAAAATTACAGGTGAGATTACTGGTGAGCGCTTCACCAAAACATTTCTAGCCGCCTGTTTTTCAAAGAAAACAGGCAAAGTTTGTGCTAAAGTCTTGCTAAAGTCTTGCTGGAATGCTCTGTTCCCTTTTTTGTTAATAAAGCGGCTGCCAACTCACCGGTTTTTGAAGCTCTCTGCGCCAAGCCAGCGGCTGCCATTTCTTCGGCTCCATCTCCGTCGGTTGCTGCAGATTTCAATATACCGCTCCTAGTGTTAGGGAGCCTCACCTGGGCGTTAGCGTTGGTGTTCTTTGGCGGCATTGCAACTAAACGAAAAAAAAAACGCCCAGAAGCGATTGACCAAGTCGCCGAAGTAGAAAACGCCAGGATCGGTGTACGTGCCGGGGAAACTGCCGGGGGCAATGCAGGAGGAACAGCTGCATCGGTTGTTAATCAGTCACTGAGCCCATTGCTGGAGACGCGGAGAAAGTCTTAATCGGCAGCTGGCAGAGATGAAGTGCCGTAAATCAAGCAGTCGGTAAGAATAACGGTGAAAGAATCCAGCGCAGAAGAATTGTTCGCATTAGGCGTAGAACAGCCCGCTTTCAAGTAGAAATCAGAGTCGTGATAGCCGATGGTTAAAGTTTAAATGTTTACTTTCTTTTCTCCTCCGCTGCCATTTCTTTCCTTTCTCCAAGTCGGGAGTAGAGGAGAGAGCAACTCACACCGCTAGCCTAGCGGCCGCCATCTTGCCTCCAAAAACTGAAAGCTTCCTACTGAGGAGACTGCAGTAAATGAGGAAATTATAAAACTTTATAACAAATAAATCTCCCAAGATGGTCACCAGAGACAAAAGAGCCAAAATGTAGCAAAAATATCACCCTGATATAGCCCACATATAGCCCAATGACAGAAGCGTACAAAACACTTTTTTTTTGTGTTTTTGCAGTTTTATATAGTGCAGACTTGTCATGTATTGGAGTGCTTTACCTGAGCATTGGTTACATCACACAAGAACAAATTCATTTTGGTTGTAGACATGGGGAGATTAAGTGATTTGACCAGAATCACAGAATGTCGAGCTGAAGCAGAAACTCCAACCTGGTTCCCCAGTTGCAAAATCTGCAGCTCTGCAAGTAACACCAGATCCTCTCCACCCCAAGTGCAACATTTAATCAAGTGGTCAACTAGATAAAAAAAAATAAAGATAACAAATAATTTTAAAGTGATTTTTCGCTATTTGAAAACTCAGAAAATATGTCCTAATTTTAGTTTTTTAGAGCACTAACCATAATTTTGATGCACATAAGACCCTCTCATATATGTCATTTCTAAAGGAAATGCTCCAGGTATTACAGTTTTTATTACATCAAGATGACATCAGACGTTCCACACTTTTGTAATAAATATAGAACGTTGGCAATCTAGTTGTTCATTAGGATACTGTTGAAAGCAGGTAGGAGGGTGCAGAGGCAACAATTTGACCACACTGGGCAGGAAGGAAGTGCAATGGCAGCACAACAGACTATGGAGGGCAGTGGAAAGGGGGGCAGGGACAACAAACCAACAATTCAGGACTGGCAAAGGAGGCTGTGGCAATATAATATACCATTGTGTACAGAAGGAAGAGGCAGTGGTAGTACAACTATACATGACAACAGACCTGATTCAGCCAGGAAACGTCCAATGATTTAAAGAC